>NC_090823.1:41545794-41851997 GCF_000390325.3 Nicotiana tomentosiformis
CTAAAATGCGGGTAGCTATTTCGGGAAAATAATTTTCAAAACTACATGTAAGTCTTCCGCGGTGATAGAAGGAAATATTGTGATTTTGATTATGAAATGAGAATATGACGTTGTGCCTCGGTAGTGATTCTTGTTACTATCTTTCATTTACATCACTTGTGTTTTGTCTGCACCAAGAACGAAGAAGGTAGAGTTTTGTTGGATGAGGGGCTTATCCATCGGAGATGGAGACCTACTTCCATAGTCTCATAAACAAGGAGGGGGACAGAAACATTGTACTGGGTGATTTGGTATTCTTTGGGAGTCATTGTGACTTTGGGTATTGTAGGCGGATTATAGTTGATGAAGTGGAGGGGGCTATGCATAAGATGAGCAGGGGCAAAGCGACCGGGCCGGATGAAATCCGATGGAGTTTTGGAAGAGTGCGGGCAAGGTAGGGTTGGAGTGGCTCACTATGTTATTTAATGTCATTTTTAGAACAAAGAAGATGCCTGAAGAGTGGAGGTGAAGTACGATGGTTCCTGTATACAAGGACAAGGGTGATATCCAAAATTTTAATAACTATCGGGGTATCAAGTTGCTTAGCCATACTATGAAAGTCTGGGAGAGAGTGGTAGAGCTAAGGGTGAGGAAGAGTGTGTGTATTTCCGAGAACCAGTTTGGGTTTATGCCGGGGCGATCGACTACATAAGCAATCCACCTTGTTAGGATATTGATGGAGCAGTATAGGGAGAGGAAGAAATACTTGCATATAGTATTCATCGACTTAGAAAAGGCGTACGATAAAGTTTTGAGGGAGGTTTTGTGGAGATGTTTAGAGGCTAGAGGTATACCAGTTGCCTACGTTAGGGTGATTAAGGATATGTATAATGGAGCAAAAACCCAAGTGAGTACGGTGGGTGGGGACTCGGGCCATTTTTCGGTTATGATGGGGTTGCATCAAGGGTCGGCACTCGGCCCTTTTTTGTTTGCCCTGGCGATGGACGTACTGACGCGCCACATCCAAGGGGAGGTGCCGTGGTGCATGCTATTTGTAGATGATATTGTATTGATTGATGAGACATGGGGCGGTGTGAACGTGCAGTTAGAGGTATGGAGGAAGACCCTGGAGTCTAAAGGTTTCAAGTTGAGCAGGACCAAGACAGAAGGGAAGGGGTGAGACTCAAGGAGGGGAATGGGAGGTGAGGCTGGACTCGTAGGTCATCCCTAGGAGAGGAAGTTTTAAGTACCTTGGGTCTATTATTTAGGGGGATGGGGAGATTGATGAAGATGTCACACATCACATTGGGGCGGGATAGATGAAATGGAGACTCACTTCCGGTGTTTTATGTGACAAAAAAGTGCCACGAAAACTTAAAGGTCAGTTCTACAGAGTGGTGGTCAGACCGACGATGTTGTATGGGGCTGAGTGTTGGCCAGTCAAGATCGCTCATGTCCAAAAGCTGAATGTAGCAGAGATGAGGATGTTAAGATGGATGTGCGGGCACATCAAGTTATATAGAAATGAGGTTATTCGCGACAAAGTGGGTGTGGACCCTATTGAGGACAAGATGCAGGAAGTGCAACTTAAGTGGTTTGGTCATGTGAGGAGGTGGAGAACAGGCTCCCCGGTTAGAAGGTGTGAGAGGTTGACATTGCAGGGCCTACGGAGAGATAGAGGTAGGCCAAAGAAGAGGTGGGGAGAGGTGATTAGGCAAGACATGGCGCAGCTTCAGCTGACCGAGGACATGATCCTTGATAGGAAGATATGTAGGTCGAGGATTAGGGCAGTAGAGTATGTAGTCTAGAGTGTTCATAAGAGTAGTATTGGCATGCATGCTCGCTTTCTGTTGGTAGTAGGTTTTTATGACTAACCGTTATTTTCTTTCATTGTTGATCGCCTTACTATCTTGTTGTCTCTATTCTACTTTTATATGTCTTTTGGTGTTGTCCCTTCTTGTCTATATATTTATTAATGTGGTGCTTATACTTTCTTGAGCCGAGGGTCTATTGGAAACAACCTCTCTATCCTCACAAGGTAGGGGTAAGATCTGCATACACACTACCCTTCCCAGACCCTATAGTGTGGGATAATACTGGGTATGTTGTTGTTGTTGTTTTTGTGTTTTGTCTGCATCGTTTCCTTGGCATTCTTATTATGTGTTTCTCCCGTGATGCCTTTATTGCCTTAATTTCAGTGTAGTTATTCTTGTTGTATTTCTTCATTGTATCATTTCCATTATTTCCATTATTATACTATACTATGCCTATTCTGTTTCTTTATTTATTCCAGTAGGTGTCTTGACCTGACCTCGTCACTACTCTACCGAGGTTAAGCTTGATACTTATTGGGTACCATTGTGGTTTACTCATACTACGCTTCTGCACATGTTTTTGTGTAGATCCAGGTACTTCATACCAGCCTAGGCATTCGTGAGTTGAGCTTGGATTGGATACTTCAAGGTATATCTGCTAGCGTTCGCAGGCCTCAGAGTCACCCTCCATCTTGGCCTCAGAGTCACCCTCCATCTTAGTTTCTATTGCATACTCCTATTATAGATACTGATGTATTAGGTATGGTTCTGTATACTCGTGTAGAGCTTATGACTTAGTCTCACCAGCTTTTGGGTGTTATTTTAAATTGTATTGTGGAGTCCTTCTTATGATATTTGTTGGTTTAATTGTAAGTTTTATTATTATTTCCGTTAATTCTTCATGTATGTTAGGCTTACCTAGTCTTAGAGACTAGGTGCATCACGATATCCTACAAAGGGAGATTGGGGTCGTGACAATTTACTTTATGTATTTTATTATTTTGACCACTTGCAAGTGTCAAGTCGACCCCTCGTCACTAATTCTTCGAGGTTAGACTAGATACTTACAAGGTACGTGTTGATTTACGTACTCATGCTACACATCTGCACTGATTGTGCAGGTACTGAGACAGCTACTTTCAGTGGTCATATGGACGCGTAGACGCATCGCACAGAGACGTAGTGGTGAGCTGCCTTCCATGCTTCCATCTGCAGCACCCGAAGTCTCCCTTTATCTTATTTATTATTTTTGTCTATTTCATTCCAGATAGTAGATGTAGTAGTTTTGTATATTCCCTAGATGGCTCATGCACCTGTGACACCAGGTTTTGGGGGCTACTAGTGGTTTTTCACTACTGCACTTATTATTATTATCATTGCGATTTATGTATTATTGGTATTTGGAATTTTGGAAATGAAGTACGTATGTTTCCATGAGATCTCCTTTTAATTCAGTGTATTTAAAAAATGTTCTGATTTTTAAAAGTTAAAATTGAATAACTTGTTGGAGGTTTACCGTTGGCATGCCTAACACCATCGTTGAACGCCTTCACGACCTACTATGGGATTTGGGTCATGAGAAGAAATCACCCTGCTGGTCTGCCCTTCTGATAAGGCTGCCACCATTTCTTGGTTGGCCCTCTCAATTGGAATTTAGTAAAATTAACTCCATTGGACTCCACAAGTCCCAAATTGCGCAGAATCACATAAAACCTATCCAATAAATCATAGAATCATCTACAGGACCACTCTTAAAGTGCGGGGGTTGCAACTTCTGGAATCTATCCATCCTCTTTCACTCATCAAAAAACACAATGGACCTAATCTTTGGCCTAAAGAAACAAGCTAAACCACCCTAATAGGTGGAATAACCAGAACTCTTGGAGTGTGAATCATAGTAGTGGCCTACTCTAGAGTTCGGATATCTGGGGTCTGTGCTCCCCCTCCAGTTTGAGAAGTGGATGGAATCATAGGAATGCTAATAGCCTATGCTAAGCCGTCAAAATAACTCATGATCCAGACCATAGTGTCATGTAGCACTGGGCTGTAATGAAACCCTCGGGAATCTGATTCGGACCCGGTGGAGCAATATAAGTTGGAGCCTGGTCCGCCACTCGAGCTACAAATGGCTCCTCAGAAACAAATCTAGAATGAGCATGAGTGACTACAAGTGTTCCACTTCTCATAGGTGCGACAGTACATTCCCTAGCCTGAACTCTAGCCCTTCTCCAGCCCCTGCCTTGCCAGCTCTGGCCTGGGGTAATGGCTCCTGCTCAGCTATTGTGGAAAAATGTGTTCTCACCATATGTGAGAGAGTAGAACAGTAAAGATTCAAACTTTAGGATGAAATAGAGTAGCACGCTTTAGAAAGGAAGAAACTGAAGTGTCGTATTTATCTCATATCTTCTCGAAGATAAGTGCATACGTCTCCATACCGATCGTCAAGACTCTACTAGACATGCTTATGACCCGTAGACCCCATTAACCTGGAGCTCTAATACCAACTTTGTCCATGACCATAAATCCCAATGGTTGTGGCGGCACCTATCCCCCAATTCTAGGTAAGCCAATAGGCGAACATAGTTCAAACTATGCATAACATAACCATTATAGCATAAATGAGTTGAATAAATCCTCCAATAGATATAAATACAGAAGACCAAGGTCATAATTACCCCAAAACCTCGTAGTACGAAGTCATGAGCTCTAAAAATAAGTACAACAGAATCACTCAGCAATACAAATATTATTTGAAATATAAATAAATATATGATAAAAGAAGAAAAAAGACTCTAAGAGTCTGCGGGCGACCATGCAGCACTACCTCAAGTCTTTTCTATCAACCACTGGCACCCTCTTGAGATCCACTCGAGCCAATGCTAAAATCTACACAAAAAGTATGCAGAAGTGTAGTATAAGTATGAGACAACGTATATTCAATAAGTATCAAGACTAACCTCGATGAAGTAGTGAGGATGTTCAAGTCATGTTGTGTATACTAACAAATAAACCTGAATAACTCATATTTATACACAACAAGATTATATATAAAAAAAAGGATGCAATATTGTAAAAGAATAAATCATGAGATACTAACTCATCTTGGATAGTCCTATCTCATTTATCAAGTACAAAGCATACAACAAAGGCATAAAGTAGCATGTTAGAAGATTAAAATAAAGAGCATATAGTATGCATGATATGTCATAAAGGATTCACTTGAATGGTCAAAGCTTCCACTATTATGCTCAAAACTCACCTCATCGAATTCTAAATCAGAATCAGCTAGAAATCTAATCAATATCTCATAACATGTGTGTATGCATCAAGAGAGAAACTGAAGAGGGTGACCCTAGGGGGTATGGATCCAGATCCACACGCTGCATAACAAATACCTCATGCCATAATAATATTAAAATAACCAAAACTGCGTGGCAGAAATCTCATGTCATATTCGAACAATTCCGCTAAACATGTTCAAATGTGCCATAATCACAACAATTCGAAATAATATTTTATCTCCAAAGGATGAATATGCGCACAAATAATCAATAAGATTCTCAAGAACATAATATTTAAAGGTAGAGATGTGTGCTCAACATATAAATACTGACTACGGCCAAATTAGTTATATCAATAATTTCACGAATAGCTCATCATGGCCAATTAAGTAGTAGTAATCCTAAACATGAATACTGATATGAAAGAATAATCTCACGTAGTGTCCCGACCCAAAATTCCACCAAAGATTGTGATGGCGCCAAACCCGCTTGCAAGGCAAGCCAACAATCACATCAATAACAAAATTCAATTATTAAGCCATTTAGTAATTCATGATATAAAACAAAGTGGAATAAGTCATAACTCAATATCAAATGTGCATAAATCTCATATAAGGTCTAAACATGACCACAATTCACTCACAAACTCTCCTAAAACCTAGTGTCACAACAAAGTCACAAGCATCTAATAAGAGTACAAGATCTCAACCCAATACAAGATCTATCCGAAAATGACAAGAACACCAACACAGATATAAAGGGTAGGGAAGGGGGACCCTATATGCTGCGGATCGGATCAAGTAAGCTGCTTACCCTAAAGTCTCCTAATAGCACTCCTACTCTACTGGGTGAATACCACCAAACCCAGCCTCAAAAGCTCCACAAAATGTACAGAAATATAGTATGAGTGAAAAAACATGGTACTCAATATGTATCAACTCTAGCATCGAAGAAGCAGCGGCGAGAGGTCAATACTGGTACTCACTAACAGCTCAATAAACATATGAAGTATCAACATGGCCAAAGGTAAAAGCCACTACATGAGTCAAAGCTACATATGCATGCTCACAAGACAATACCAATTCTCACCGTTCAATTCCATATATCTGATATGGACCGAGTGTCTAAACTATTTTTAATTAGCGTATATATACTCACATGACCCAAAGTAATATGGGTAATCGCCTGGCTCTTGAGGGACGGTACCATATTTAAGCGTCACTGCAGCGTGCAACCTGATCTACTAGTAATAATAATATCGTTGCAGTGTATAACCTGATCAACTCATACTATCGTTGTGATGTGCAACCCGATCCACACATACTATCATTGCAGCGTGCAATCTGATTCACACAACATCATAAATAACTAATATCCACTCATAATATTTGTGGTGCCAAAATTCTTATCTTTTCATAATATTCAACTCTCCATCTTATAAATATATGTATTAGTCAATATAATTAAAGGCACCAGATCATAACAATAGAAAATATGGATAAAAGCCCATATGGCTAAAGATGGCTATGGCTAATCATGTAGTTCTATTCATCTCAAAAATCAATAATGAATATCATATTTAGCAGTCTTTTCATAACATTTAAAATTAAAAGATAAAGTCATGTAACCACCAAATATATGATTACGGCATAACAAAGAAACTCAATATGGCAAAATCATAGTTTATACCAAATTTTAATAAGTCATAACCTTAAAATGCTTCTAAGCCACAATTACAAATCATCACATAGTCATAGAATCAATAAAACATTAATAATAAGTTCACATATACCAAAGAATGCAAAATCATAAGCCATACTTTACCGGATAAGGTCCTACCCTAGCTATTCATATACACATTCAACCTTGCATATACGTGGTTCCTAAATCGAGCAACAAGTAGTAAATAGATTACATATGTAAAGAATTCCCTCTAATAAGGATAGCCACAAGACTTACCTCCACCCGGTAGTCTTTAAGCTTCAAAAATAGATTTCCCTCTTAAAGAAACCTCCAAATGACTCGAATCTAATCAAATACAACCCAATAACGTAAAACAATGTCATAGGAATCAATTCCAAACAATAAATCTTCAATCTATAATTCAATCCCCAAAAGTCAACAAAAGTCAACTCGAGCTCACATGGTCAAAACACGAGTTAAGGGGTAGATCCCGACTATATATAACCCCACAAGGTCAAATATATGTTTGATTCCAAAACCAAGTCCAAATCAACCCTCAAATCCCTAAATTATACTCTTAAGTTGCAGACAAAACCACAAAATTTCACTTTGAAATCTAAGTTTTACGTGAGGAATTTTATGAGGAATCAAGATATAACACCAAATCCAAGTGAAATTCCTTCGCTTCAATGTAGTAGTGCAATTTCTCTTTTAAATCTCCGTCTATCGAAGTCTATGTTTCAAAATATGAAAGAATGGGTGAAATCTTGAAATTCCAACTTAAAATAGTCTGCCCAGCGATATACATCGCGATCGTAACATATCCTTCACGATCGTGAAGGCAAAACTCACCTCTGGCTTCTGCTCCACTTCGCGAACGTGAAGACAAACTCCTCAATGCGAAGACAAATTCGTAAATGAGACTAAATCAGCTAAGTACGAGAATGCGAGCCTTTCTACGCGAACCCAAAGCAAAATCTACCACTTGATACCAAACCACCAAAAACAAGACCCCATGCACGCGAACATGATGGTCCGCCCCCAGATCTATGCAAATATGACACCATTCCCGCGAACGCGAAGAGAAAAAGCTCGCCTCTTAGCTCTCTACTTCGCAACTACAAGACAAACTTCGCTATTGCAAAGCATCAACCTGCACTAGAAATCCAGCAACTCCAAAACTAAAGGAAATGGTCTGAAGCCACCCTGAATCACACTCGGTCCCCCATTACCACGTCCAATAATACCAACAAGTCCATATACCTATTTCAAACTTAAACAAGGGCTTGAAACACTAAAAATAACTTCAAAACCAAGAATCGAACATTAAAATCCATCTCTTAAGTTCCAAACATTCCAACCTCTCCAAACACGTCTAAGTCATGCCTAGACATTAAGAATTACAATCACACTTTTCACACAACTTCAAATCAACCAAATGAACCTATTCAAAATCTTGAAACACTAATCGGAACATGATAACATCAAAGTCGACTCCCGATTAAATGTATGTACTTTTCAAACTTTCAAGTGTAAAGACCCGGTTGTTCTCAAATTTGATGCTTCTCGTATATATTTTTGTTGTTTTATGACTTGCAGGGATGGTTGATTTTGTTTGGAGAAAATTTCTGAGGGATTTGAGACACTTAAGTCTCATTTTCAAAGCTTATGTTATAAGAGTTGATCAGGATTTACATTTGTGTAAACAACGTCAGATTCATTATTTAAGGGTTACGATAGGTTTGTATGGTGATTTGACTTGGGCGCCGGTTCAGATTTGGATTCAGAGGTTCCTATGATGTTTGTCTCTATTTGCGAAAGTTGGCAATTTGAAGGTTTAAAGAGTTTTTAAATTTGTCTAGGAGTTGACTTTGATAATATCAGATTTGAATTGTTGTTTCGAAAGTTTGAATAGGTTACTTTGGTCATTTAAGACTTGTTTGCAAAGTTTGGATATAATCCAGATTGGTTAAGCTTTAATCATACGCTTGGTCGGAAGTATGAAAGTTACTGAACTTAAGAGAAACTCAACTTGTGTTTTGATCATTAATTCTTGGTGTTAATTTGAGTTCCCGTATGAATTACTAAAACATTTGGCTCTTTGTTGCATTCCTTAAAAGTGAAGTAAATAAGAAGTAAAGTAAACACAAATATTTTTATGTAGAAAATCACCCGGCTCAAAAAGTACAAAAACCACGACCTACTACGTAGGATATTCAACTTCAACTCCACTAGAACAATGAGCCAAAAATATATCAATTACAAGACTGTAATTCAATATTCTCCAGTACTCCTACTACGACTATTTGATTTACAAGTTACACTAACTTGTAAAGCAAAACACTCACTCCAACTCACTAATTATTTATGACACTTGATTACAACTCAACTTCCTAAAACACATTCACTAGACTGACTCAGGAAGAATACAATGCAAGTACATGACTGGAGTACACGACTTATGACTGTTTTGCTGATGTGTATAATGATAGTTTCAGAAGTCCAAAGTAGATTATGTTTAAATGCTTCAACTTGAGATCTTCTAGGAGTCATGTTCATAGTTAGATTCCTCTTTGATGAGACTCCTTCTATTCCAAGGATTCGACAAGCTTTGGGACTTTTGTCTCTGACTGAATTATCCGTATTTTCTTGAGAAACAACCTTTATCACCTATAAGTAGCCTTCTTCCACCAAACTTGGACCTGGGTAACTTTGAGATAGAGTTACTATCTTGTACAGACATACAAGTATCAACATGAGGAGCTGGTTCATTATCCTGAACAAGAGGAGACATTAAGACACTATCTTGCACAGTAGAACTAGGTAATCACATCAAAGAACCAGATAATCACAACAAGTGACATGTACTATTGACAGACATATATGTTCACAACCTTCCAACCTTATCTTCCCTCTTTTGGCATCATCGAAAACACACCAAAAAAATGTTAGACATTAAGCACAGATAATGTAAGATTCAAGGCCAAACAGACTATAACACAAGCTTAAGAAATATCAAGGTAAAGAGACTAGGTTGAAGATCCAATATTGTACAAAGTAGTAAAACAGAACAAGAGGAGACATTATGTAGTGCCAAAAGAATCCCAGGGCCTCGTCTTAACCATTAGAACAAAATAAACTAAGCATACTGCAACTACTCAGACTAAGACAAAAAAAAGATAAGGCATCATTGGAATAGCAAAATAAACTAAGGACACTGGGAAGGAACATGTTCATAGGTGAGAAGTAGAGGGGGTCAAAGCTTTCACAGTGGTGGAAATCTGTTGGGCATGAGCCTTCCTATCTCTTCTGAGCTCTTCCCTAAGTTGCCTTGTTTCCTTTCTCAACTCATCATTGTCTTCACGAAGCTTGTCATTCTCTTCAACATCCAACTCCAACCTCTTACTGAGCTCTGCAGCCCTATTGTTCCCAAGTAGAATAGTAGATCATGTGGGTCCTCTAACCTTCATCTCCTCATACCCACATTGCTTAAGGGTAACAGTATCCAAAACATCATTGTGGTTTCCAAAACTTAAGCTCAAGTAAGGCAATATTGAGCTTGTCAACCAACTCAGTCAACATGAAACCATAAGGCATAGCATGCTTAGGTTTGGAGGCGTCTACAGCTCTTGCCCTATGCTAAATCATCAAGCTAGGAAGATTGATAGGTTTCCAGTGTCAAGCAGTTCTATCACAGCCATGTCCAGTATAGTGGCTTTATGCCTTCTCTCGGACCTCGGAAGAATGCAAGAATTGACAAAGTGAATAATAACTTGTGGAAGGGTGTCATATTAGTCTTGTACACTTTCTAGGTTGTATCTAGTTCAAACTTTTGAGAAAACTTCCTTCTGACCACAATGCCAATGTCAATATCATTTTCTATGGCTGGCCACATTTTCTTCAAGTAATTGTCAAATCCCAAAGAAGAGATATATAGAAGTATCCCCATCTCCTCAACATCAAACTCCATTTCAAATCTCCCTACCTTACTCTTGACTACCTTCCCATCAAAGTTGAAATTTGCATATAACTCCACCACAGCAGGAACACATACTGGGGGGAAAGCTTTGACAAACATGTGCTTCTACCTCTGTAGCTCATGTTTTTCAACCAGTTGAGCCATCCCCTTCTCATCAGTGTTCGCAAGAATCTTTCCATTTAGAACCTTTCCGTTCCTGAAATCTATGAGTCGATCAACTACAACTGGCACATTCTTTCTTGTCTTACCCCTACTGGCCCTTGCAGAAGAGGTAGCAGTTTTGGTAACTTTGGCAACCTTTCTCTTTGGTGTAGAGGACTTAGCTGGAAAGGCATAGTAAGACTCATCTTCTCCGTCCATCTCAACAACAGGTTCCACAATTGAGACCTTCTTCCTTGGCTTCCTTGCACTTCTAAACTCCTTAATGACTTGTTCATCAACAACCTTTCTTTTACTCCTTGTAACAGGAGTCCTAGTAGGAGGAGCCACTCCTTTCCTTGTTGGGACTGTTGACTGTGTAGCTTTCATAGGAGTCTTCCTGGGTTTCTTCCCTACCTCAGATAGTGGCACATCATCTTCATCACTGCTAACTTATTCATCTTTAGTGAAAAGAGTTAACTGAGACCCAGGTTCTTGAGCCCTTGTCTCTTCACCAGCTTCTTCTGAAGAGGCTATGATAGTGTTCCTAATGGTCATAAAGCCTTCAAACTCCTCACTCACATTCTCATCTTCTTCCTTACTCTCTTCATCACCTCATTCACTCTCACTTACCTTTTCTTGATTCTTACCCTCACATTCAGATTCATCCTCTTCTTCACTATGATTTTCTTCTTTTGTAGAACCATTAACCTATTCACCTACCTTATCATCTGTATCACTTTCCTTCTTATCTCCAGATGATCCCCCATTCTCACTCTTTTCTTCTTCATTGGCTATGTTTTGAGCATCATGCTCCTCATGACTGTTCACAACTTCTTCTTTGTTTTTCACCCATATCATCATCCTCATCCTTATCCCATCTAAATGAAAGGCCAGCAGAAGCCTTCTTTGGCACAGGTTCTTTACTTCCTTCCCCCTCAACCACAGGCTCTACAGCAGTAGTATCTACCGCCTTCCCCATATCGCCTACACCCTTTTCTACAGTGAATTTCTCCACTTGTGGCTTCTCACCTGTGGGTGGGAGAGTATCTAGGAGTGCAGCATCAATAGTAGACACCAAAACATCTAATTTTGAAGGATGATGTTGTACCTAATCAGTAATGACTGTACTGATTCCTCCTGAACCACAGATTCCTTGGCTACTGTGTCTACCTGCGTAGCAGCATCAGGCACTTTCTTGAAAGATTTTCTTGAAGTGGCATTGACCTTTGTTGACTTAGAGGTATGTTTCGCAATAAGCTCGGGTGCATGAGTGGTTGGTTTTTGAAGTGGGGGTATTGTGGAGGTGGGGATGGTAAAAGCAGCAGGAACAGGGAATGATGATGTAGGTACAGTGGAGGATATCGAAGGCGAACGATATCCCATGTGGGTATGGGTTCCCTTGATGGCCTAACTCTTTTCTTTGATTTGGGCTTCATGATTTTGGATTTTGCTTCAGCCTTGGTTGATGATTTGGCTTTAGAGGGGGTTTGACTGGCTTTAGGCATGGTTATCAAATAAGAGACTTGAAGAAGAGAAAGGGAGAATTAGTTCTTGATATATTTTCTTGATTCTTGCTTAGGGTTTAAGAGAAACACTGAGGTCTAAGAAGCTTATCATAAGATCCTTTTAAAGACGTTACTCCTGATTTGACTGGAAGAGAGAAGGTGACCGAATTTGAGTTCCAACGGGACTTTTATAACGGTTACTTTTAATGTTCGGATTTTAGGAGTAATTGAACTCTAATTGCACTATGATTTCCCCTTACTCTTTGACTAGAATACGACTAGAAGTGATGATAACCGAATTAAAAGTCTGAGAATAGCAATAATTTTAGGATATTAAGTCCTAGTGACCTAAGACAAAATGACACATACCTGAGTCAAAGAACTAACTCATTAGCAACTCCTTATCTGTTTTTGCAATAAAGCTTCAGCACTTCATATTAGTGTCATACAACACAGTTATCAGCCAGATTTTCCAAGCAAGTGTGTGAGCTTAATGCAAGCACGAAGCTGAATCAAACACATTGTACGTAATTATCTACATATAATTATGCCTTTTCAAGCCAATCATTGGGATTCAACTTAGTGGGAAGACTTGATTAGACCTAGTTATAGTCTATAACTTTCAAAGTGATCCCTACTCAGAGCTTTAGTAAAAATATCAGCAATTTGGTCTTCGGTTTTACAAAAGTTAATTGAGATATTCCCCTTTTCAACATGTACTCTGAGAAAGTGATCTCTAATGTCAATGTACTTGGTACTTTTGTGCTGACATGGATTTTTAGCAATGTTTACGGCACTTGTGTTATCACAGAAAATGGGAACGCAATCAACAAATATACCATAGTCCCTTAGTTGTTGTCTTATCCTTAGCAACTGAGCACAGCAGGATGCTGCTGCCACATATTCAGCCTCAGTTGTAGACAAGGCCACTGAGTTTTGCTTCTTGGTTCCCCAAGACACCAGACAAGAACCTAGAAAATGAGCTATTCCTGAAGTGCTTTTCCTCTCAACATGAAAACATGCATAGTTAGCATCAGCATGACCAACTAGATCAAAGCTATACCCTCTGGGATACCATAGACAGAGGTGAGGGGTCCCCTTGAGATATCGTAGTATCCTTTTGATAGCTTTCAGGTGATATTCCACACTAAACGATATATCAGGCCTTCTTGATGTAAGGTACAACAGTGACCCAATCATTCCTCTATATAGTTTCCGTTCCACACTTTTCCCTTCTTCATCAAGATCCAGCTTTGTTACAGTTGCAATAGGAGTGTCAATAGACTTAGAGGAGTCCATATTGAACATCTTTAGTAGTTCTTTGATATATTTTGCTTATGTATCATGGTTCTAGTAGGTGTTTGCTTGATTTGCTGCCCCAGAAAGAAGTTCAATTCACCCATCATGCTCATTTCAATCTCATTTCCCATTATCTCAGCAAATTCTTTGCACATTGCTTCATTGGTAGCCCCAAAGATAATGTCATCCACATACACTAGCACAATTAGAATATTCTTCCCTCTGCTCCTTAGAAATAGAGTGTTGTCTACCTTTCCTCATACAATGTTGTTGGCTAAGAGGAACTTTGAGATTCTTTCATACCAAGCTCTTGGAGCATGTTTTAGTCAATAAAGAGCTTTATCCAGTTTGAACACATAGTCAGGAAATTATTCACTTTCAAATCCAGGATGTTGTTTGACTAGCACTTCCTCCTTCAGATAACCATTCAAAAGGGCACTCTTTACATCCATTTGATATAAGATGAACTCCATGTGAGCAGCAAAGGCTATCAACATTCTTATAGCCTTCATTCTAGCTAAAGGTGCAAACGTCTCATCATAGTTAATGCCCTCCTCTTGATTCTATCCCTGAACCACCAGTCTGGCCTTGTTCCTTGTGATGTTTCCTTGTTCATCTAGCTTGTTTCTGAACACCCATCTGGTATCTATGACAGTTCTGTTCTTGGGTTTCTATACCAATTATCAGACCTTGCTTCTCTCAAACTAGTTTAGCTCCTCTTGAATGGCTATAATCCATTATGGATCCTTTAGAGCTTCTTTGATGGTCTTAGGTTCAACCTGTGAGTGAAATGTTGTGAGTGCATAGAGATTTCTTAGAGATAACCTGGTTTTCACCCTTGCATTTGGATCAGAGATGATATTCTCAAGAGGATGTGAACTTTAATGCTTCCATGGTCTGATCTGTATACCTAGAGAAGATTCGCTCGAGGAGTGACCCAAAGTAATAGGTTCAGTGGGTGTGGCTTCATTAGTCTGGTCAGCAGTTAGAGTAATTCTTTCTTCTTCTTGTTCCTCATTAAGGTCTTCGGATCCATCTTCATACTTATGTTCAGATTCCTTTGTAACTCCATCACCAGTGAGTCCTATATCATAATCTTTATCCGGCAGACCTTTCTTAGCCAAATTGTTAGATTCATCAAAGATAACATGAATATTTGCTTCTACACACAGAGTTCTTTTATTAAAAACTTTATAGGCCTTACTGTGTGGAGAGTAACATAAGAAAATTCCCTCATCACTTCAGTCATCAAACTTACCTAGAGCTACTTTTCCATTGTTATGCCCAAAAAATTTGAACCTAAAGAATCTCAGGTGAGTGATGTTGGGTTTTCTTCATCGAAGTAACTCATAGGGATTTTTCTCAAGAATGGGTCTGACCATGCATCTATTTAGCATGTAACAGAGAAACTCTTAGGTAGTCCACTAGCAATCAACATGGTCATCCCCATGTCTTCTAAGGATATATTTTTTCTTTCTACAACTCTATTTTGTTGTGGAGTTCTAGGTGCAGAGAAGTTATGGTCAATACCATCTGAGCTACAAAACTCAATGAATTTTGAATTTTCAAACTCAGTACCATGGTCAGTTCTTATACTCAATACATTGTACCTCAGTTTTTGTTGAATCATTCTAACAAATACATAGAAAATATCAAAGGTTTCATCTTTAGATCCTAAAAGCAAAGTCTAGGTATACCTGGAGAAGTCATCAACAATCACAAATACATACCTCTTACCTTATCTGCTCCTTATTCTCATTGGTCCACATAGGTCCATGTGAAGGAGTTCCAGAGGTTTAGAAGTACCGATAGCCTTTTTAGATTTAAAGGATGACCTTACATGTTTTCCTCTAACACAAACATGAAACACCTTGTCAGAGGTGAACTCAACATTAGGTAGCCCAAGGACCAAGTCATTTGCTGCCAACTTGTTGAGTTGAGAGAGACTGGCATGTCCTAGTCTTCTATGCCATTACAGTGGATCATATTCCACTACACTCAAGCATGTGTGCTCACTCTAGTGAAGTGATATAATCGATATCCTGTCGACATTGTTATGTCTCTTACCCTTTAGCACAATTTTATCAATATCAAGCATAGTGACTGTCACGCCCTGAACCTGGGGGCAAGACCGGCACCCGGTGCCTCACTTAACATAGCACACCAACTTGCGACTGAGGGACTCTGAACATACAATGTCATACATTGTCCATGGGACCACATTGCAAGATAATTTGCGAAGCAAAATATAAAATAGAACAGAAACTAGCTTTGACTAAAGATCAATATAAAGATGGGCTGACAAGGACGTCATAACTACTACAGCTCACAAACCAACAAAATATACATACAAACCCTACAAGACCAACATGCTGCACTAACTGACAGGATATGTCTACAAGCCTCTACTGATGGATGTACTGTGATGGAACAGGACCCCGACCTACCCATAACATATATATACAATATGTACACAAAACCCTAGACCCAAAATCTCTGAAGGACATAGAGCTTATCGATCAGGCTTAACTCGGGCAACACTTACTGAGGAGGTCTGCCTATCTATCTATCTAAACTTGCACGCATGAAATGCAACGTCCCCAAAAAAGGGACGTCAGTATGAAATAATGTACCGAGTATATAAGGCAATAAAATAACTAAAAGCTAAAACTGAACTGATAATATAATAACTAAAAGTAGCTGGGAGTCAAAGATGATCTAGAGATATACTTACCAGCTAATACTGATACAACTCCTTCAATATAGTAAGTAAAATAAATGTCCGGCCCTATAAGGCTCAGTACGAGTAACTGCTCGGTCGTAGTAGGCTCGCTCATAGGCGCTCGGCCATAGTAGGCTATGTATCTCGGCCATCCCAGGCTCGCTCACAGGCGCTCGGCCACAGTAGGCTTGGTATATAACTTACCATCTGATCTGAGGTTGCCCAATAGGGGCCTGCCCACCGATTATAGCTCGATGGCGGTGAAAATAATTTAATACTGCAAATATACAGACCCTCTGCTCTCTTGAATGGAAGAGGACAATACGAAATTGAATATAAAGTCCCAATAAGGGAGAATACAGTAACTTATGAGACTAGGATAATGTATATAAATTCGGGAGTATGAACTTCTCTTTATGCCTCGTTATCAAACACATGTAGTTACGAGATCATGCCAAAATGAAGGAAGGGCTTAGCCTTAACATACCTTATCATAATCTTTCCAATCACCAAGTTGAACTCGCCTCTTCGTACCTTAATATACAACAGCGATAATAATACTATCATTAAGTTACGAAAGGTACAACTATCGCACAACGAACGACAAGGTTATTTTGTATTAAAACAGGAAGCATCTCCCCTATAATCCTTACTTCCTCCAAATTTAAGATAACACCAACAACACAAGAACACAACGATAACAACATATATACATTATTTTCCAACCGTATATACAACACAAAATACTACAAAATAGCCCAACACACCCCAATCTCTTCATACACAAAACGACCACCGTAGTAGTGTCAAACAGCCTGAAAAGGTTACGACGAACGACCAGCCCACCACCCTGACTTTATGTGGTGTTTCTCCACACCCTTCCTCCTTCAAAACTCCACAAAATAGTAGTAAAACACACAGCCCAACAGCAACACAAAACAATCTACAAAACAGTCTGCTACAAGTGAATAACTCCAACTCACGGCTTCGATCACCGTCCCGTGAGTTCTTACAAATATAGAACGACTTACCATGAATTTATAGCAGACAAAAATGGATGAAAGAGAGCAGTAAACTTACCTTATTTGTTGGATAACGCAGCTCCTATCTTGGTTCTTCAAACTCTAGGTTTTACCTCCAATTAGAACTTGAAAGGGAGAGAAAATCAATTAGGGTTTGTGGGCAATATTTGGGAGAATTTTTGCAGAGATTTTGTCTGGTTATTATGCCCTATTATCAGTCTAATATATGAAGGAAATATACCTTTAAAAGGCCTCTTTGGACGACCCAAACTGGCCCATTTTCGGACTCTCATTTAAGCAAGTAGGTGACACACCTACTTGTCACATAGCAGCTTGCACAGTCTCACAAAAGTTCATATATCTCTCTACTCCGATGTCGTATTGACAAATGGTTCAATGTGTTAGAAACTAGACTCATAGATATTAAATTTTATGGGTAGAACACCCCATAAATCTAAGTATATTTGGAGAAATCGCAGTTACATTTGACCCAAAGTTTCAGTAAAACTTATGAACGTAACTTGTGATGACTTTCATCGACTTTTGTTCCACAACTCGCTTGACTTCAAAATATAACACACGACTATCATACGACTAACATAACTCATAACATAACCTCCTTATCATATTAAGCACCCTAGTCTCACCACAAAAGTATATGTTATAACATTCCCAACTTGTCGACTTTCGACGAAATATTATTTTCTTCAATTCCTTTAGCTTCTGAACCTTCCAACCCTCTTTGTACTTGTTGTTCATAATCTTCAATATTTGTAACCTCCTATGTAACATGATAACTTACTTTATATACTTCCAAAGATGATCTCATTTTTTATCTTACATTAGTTTGCTTACGACGCACTTTTACGTACAAAAATATAGGGTGTAACATCATTCCCCCCTGGAAACATTCGTCCTCGAATGTTTATTCTTAGAGACTTTGGAAAATTGTTTGCAAGAGTCTCCTCCGTACACTCGACTAAAACCAACTTGTACGCAACCAGAAAACATACAATTCATGCCACACATGGCCAATGTCTATAAATAGCAACACATTGCCTCACACAGCCGTAAATCATAAATACTGAAAGTCAAAAAAATAAGAGCTTACCTGATGACCTACTAGCCTAAATAGAGTTGTGCTGTAGCATCCCATCTCGAGCCATATCTTCAGTTTGAAATAGGTGGGGATATTTAGACTTTATTTCTTCCTCCGCTTCCCACGTCATCTCTTCCATGTTCTTGCTTCTCCATAAAACTTTCACGGAGGCTACCTCCTTATTTTGTAGCTTGCGGATTTGTCGGTCTAGGATGGCAACTGGAACTTCCTTGTATGACAAGTCATCCATAATTTATACATCATTAGTGGGTACCACTCGGGTAGGATTGCCAATGCACTTCCTTAGCACAGATACATGAAAAACCAGATGGATAGACTCCAATTCTGAGGGCATTTCTAACTCATAAGCTACTTGGCCCACTCTCCGAATAATCTTATAAGGCCCAATATACCTTGGGCTAAGCTTGCCTTTCTTGCCAAACCTCATCATGCCCTTCATAGGTGATACCTTTAAGAATACCCAGTCATTAACCCCGAACTCTAAGTCTCGTTGCCGCACGTCATAATATGACTTCTGATGACTCTGAGCTGTCAACAGTCAGTCAACAGTCACTCCCGAATAACCTTTACTTTCTCTACAGCCTATCGAACTAGGTCTGGCCCAGGTAACCCAGATTCTCCAGCATCAAACCACCCTATAGGAGATCTGCACTTACACCCATACAAAGCCTTGTACGGAGCCATCTGGATACTGGAGTGGTAACTGTTATTATATGCAAACTTGATAAGAGGTAGATATTCATCCCAACTTCTTTTAAATTCCAACACACATGCTCGTAACTTATCCTCGAGCGTCTGAATTGTGCGCTCGGCTTGTCCATCAGTCTGTGGATAAAAAGTTGTGCTGAGATTCACTTGAGTCCCTACACCTCTCTAAAATGACCTCCAAAAATGTGTTGTAAACTGGGCTCCACGGTCAGATATAATAGATATTGGTACTCTGTGTAGCCGCACTATATCCTTAATATATAACCTTGAATAGTCTTCTGTCGTATATGTAGATCTGACCGGTAGGAAATGAGCTGATTTTGTGAGCCTATCGACTATCACCCATATAAAATCGAACTTATGATGAGAACGAGGCAAAACTATGATGAAGTCCATGTTTATCGCCTCCCATTTCCTCGTCGGGATCTCTATAGTATGTATTATCCCTCCGAGCTTTTGATGTTCTACCTTCACCTGCTTGCAACTAGGACACTGGGCAACAAACTCAGCAATGTTCTTCTTCATATCGTTCCACCAGTACACATCTTTAATGTCATGATACATCTTTCTCGACCCAGGATGAATGGAGTACCACGAATAGTGTCCCTCTGGCATACTCTTGTATCATAGCCCTGCTACATCTGGAACACACAGACGACCCATATATCTGAGAACCCTATCTCCCTTGAGCTCTAACAACGGCTTCTTCTGCTGCGGAACTCGCTCTCTCAACTCGACCAACTCTGGGTCCTCGTACTGCCTTTCCTTGACTTCAGCTATGAGAGATGATTTTGCAGTATTTTGGAGTACAACTCCACCATCGTCACAATCTACCAACCGAACCCCCAAACAAGCCAATTGATGAATCTCTCTAGCTAATTGTCTTTTCTCAGCCTCTACATGTGCTAAGCTACCCATAGTCAGCGACTTAAGGCATTTGCTACAGCATTAGCTTTCCCTGGATGATAGAGAATGTTAACATCATAATCTTTCAATAACTCTAGTCATCGCCTCTGTCGCAAATTCAACTTTTTTCACTTGAAGATATATTGCAGACTTTTATGATTTGTAAATATATCAACATGAACACCATATTAATAATGTCGCCATATCTTAAGTGCATGTACAACCGCAGCTAAATCGAGGTCGTAGGTCAGATAATTCCTCTCATGCTTCCTCAACTGCCTTGAAGCATACGCAATCACCTCCCCATGTTATATCAGGACACATCCTAACCCGATACCTGAGGCATCACAATACACGGCATAACCCTCTGGATCATTTGGAAGTGTTAGAACTGGCGCTGAGGTCAACCTATTCTTAAGCACTTGGAAACTCCGCTGGAAAGCCTCTGTCCACTAAAACTTAGTTGCTTTCTACGTCAACTTCGTCAATGGTGCCGAAAGGGAAGAAAAGCCCTCTACGAACCTCCAGTAGTATCTTGCTAAGCCTAGAAAGCTACAAACCTCTATCGGAGTGGTAGGTCTAGGCCATGATTTCACGGCCTCAATCTTCTGAGTGTCTAGCTTTATACCTTCATCGGATACAATATGCCCCAAGAATGCTACAGACTTCAACAAGAACTCACATTTAGAAAACTTAGCATACAACATACGATCACGGAGGGTTTGGAGTATCGCTCGCAGGTGGTCCTCATGCTCATCCTCTGAATGTGAATAAACCAGAATATCATCAATAAATACTATCCCGAACAGATCTAAAAATGGCCGGAATCGGCTATTCATCAAGTCCATAAATAGTGCATTCGTCAACCCGAAGGACATGACAAGGAACTCGAATTAGCCATATCGGGTCCTGAAGGCTGTCTTCGGAATATCTTTCTCCCGAACTCTGACCTGGTGGTATCCCGACCTCAAATCTATCTTTGAAAAGAATCTAGCCCCTTGCAACTGATCAAACAAGTCATCAATCTTTGGAAGTGGATACTTATTCTTAATAGTTACCTTGTTCAGGTGCCTATAATTGATACACATCCTGAGCGAGCCGTCTTTCTTCCGCACAAACAGTACTGGTGCACCCCAAGGTGAGGTACTGGTTCTGATGAAACCTTTCTCCAGCAAATCTTTTAACTGCTCCTTCAACTCATTAAATTCGGCAGGTTCCATTCTATACGGAGGGATGGATATTGGTTGAGTTCCCAGAAGCAAATCGATGCTAAAATCAATCTCTCGCTTTAGAGGAATACTTGGAAGCTCATCTGGAAACACATTTACGTACTCTTTGACTACTGGAATAGACTAAAGTGTAGGTATCTCAGGATCTGCATCACTAACTCGCACAATATGATAAATGCACCCTTTTGCGATCATTTACCTCGCCTTCAGATAGGAAATAAACCTACCACTTGGTGTCGCTGTATTACCTACCCATTCAAGGACTGGCTCACCTAGAAAATGAAATTTGGCTGCTTTTTCTCGGCAATCAACTGTGGCATAGAAAGCTGCCAACCAGTCCATGCCCATGATAGCATCAAAATCCATCATCTCTAGCTCAACTAGGTCGGTTGAGGTCTAACGACTACAAACTGTCACCATACAACCTTGGTAAACCCGTCTAGCAATAATCAATTCTCCGACTGGTGTAGATACCGCAAAAAGATCACTTAATATTTCAGGAACTATACCAAACTTCCCCGCGACAAATGGGGTAATATACGATAAAGTAGATCCTGGATCTATCAAGGCATAAGCATCATGAGAGAAAATGGTCAATATACCTGTCACAATGTCTGGTGAAGACTCCTAGTACTGTCGACCCGCTAAAGCATAGATACGGTTCTGATTACCACCTGAACTGGAACCTCGACCTCTGCCTCGACCTCTACCAGCCAAAAACTGAGACTCGCGCCCTGAAGGATGCACGGACAAAGATGATCCTGTTGTTGAACTCGCTAGTTGTGCCATACTCCCAGAATCTCTATTTTGGCAATCACGCATCATATGCCCCGGATGTCCACATGTATAACAAGAATCAGAACTTGCTCGATATTGGCCCAAGTATCCTCTACCACATATGTCACACCGCGGCAGAAATGACCATTTCTGCCCTGAACCTCGCTGTCGTTGCAAACCCGACGCACGTGAGCTCTCACCTGGTCTTGACTGAGTATAGCGGTCATACCTGTAACCCTATAACTAAGGTGGCAGAGGCCTAGGTGGTCGTCCGAAGTACTGGGGCCTATAACTACCCTGAGACGGCTCCTGAGTCCTGGGAAATGTCATCCTCTTACGCTGCCCTTGCTCAGTCCTCTCTATACCCTACTGCCGATGCCTACCCCTTTCCATATTCTAGGCGAATGCCTGAATCCGGGAGATATCCATACTATCCTGCAATGCAGCGGTGGCACATGCCTCGGTCAACTCTGGGGCCAACCCTGCTATAAACCTGTGAAACTTTTCTCGCATAGTAGCAACTATGGATGGTGCATATCTGGCCAATGTGTCAAAACGGAGACTATTCTCTCGAACACTCATATTTCCCTGCTTGAGGGATAGAAACTGATCGACTCGAATCTGTCGGATCTCCCGCGGTAAGTACTGGTCAAGGAAGACATCCGAAAATTTCTCCCAAATAGCTGGAGGTGCATCATGTCCCCTGGACCTTGCCCATCCCTCGTACCAAAGGATGGCTATATCTCGTAGTCGAAAAGCTGCTAGCTCAACTACCTCTTTCTCCGTGGCATGCATAACCCAAAAGATCATGTGAAGCTGGCCTATGAAATCCTGCGGGTCCTCCCTCTGATCTGTCCCTATGAACTCTGGGGACTCAAAGCAATAAACTCTCAGACCCTTGAACTCCCAAAGTCCTCAGAAGATCTTGCACTAGCGGATGCCCGAGCCTGTTGCTGGGTAGCTACCAACTGTGTCAACAAATGCACCGCACTCCTCAAGTCTTGATCGGATGGAAGCGGAGGGGGAACTGAATGTGCGGTCTCCTTAGGTATCTCCTCAGGTAGTGTAGGAGCCGGTAATGGCTGAGTAGGGGTCTCTCCCTAGGCCTCCGATTGGGCCCCATCTACTTAGGGTACCCTGCTAGTCCCCTCGCCTACTATTGTATCTCTTCTCTGGCTAGCCGCAGTCTTCCTAGTCACCATCATCTGTGTATACAAACACCAATGCATAAGTTTAACTCAAATTTCCAATAACTCTGTTCTACAGCACGATTTAGATTTGGAAGAAGGGTAACCAACTCCTAAATTCCCTGTAGTTCCCTGCTTATATAATGTGGTGTACAACACATCTATAAACAAGACCCTACTAGACACGACTTGTAGACTCCCTAGGATAGAACTGCTCTGATACCAAGTTTGTCACTCCCCGAACCTGGAGGAGAGACCGGCACCCGGTGCCTCACTTAACATAGCATACCAACTTGCGACTGAGGGACTCTGAACATACAATATCAAACTTTGGCCTTGGGCCACATTGTAAGACAATTTGCCAAGCAAAATATAAAATAGAACGGAAACTAGCTTTGACTAAACATCAATATAAAGATGGGCCGACAAGGACGTCATAACTACTACAGCTGACAAATCAACAAAATATACATACAAAGCCTACAAGCCCAACATGCTGAACTAACTGACAGGATATGTCTACAAGCCTCTACTAATGGACATACTGTGATAGGAACAGGGCCCCGACATACCCATAACATATATACACAATATGTACACAAAACCCTAGACCCGACAACTCTGAAGGACGTGGAGCTTATCGATCAGGCTGAACTCGGGCAACACCTACTGAGGAGGTCTACCCGTCTGTCTATCTAAACCTGCATGCATGAAATGCAGTGTCCCCAGAAAAGGAACGTCTGTACGAAATAATATACCGAGTATGTAAGGCAATAAAATAACTGAAAGCTGAAACTGAACTGATAATATAATAACTGAAAGTAACTGGAGTCCAAGATGATCTTGAGATATACTTACCTGCTGATACTGACTCAACTCCTTCAATATAGTAAGTAAAATAAATGCCCGACCCTATAAGGCTCGGTACGTGTAACTGCCCGGCCGTAGTAGGCTCACTCATAGGCGCTTGGCCATACTAGGCTCTGTATCTCGGCCTTCCCGGGCTCTCTCATAGGCGCTCGGCCACAGTAGGCTCGGTATATAACATACCATCTGATCAGAGGTTGCCCAATAGGGGCCTACCCACCGATTATAGCTCGATGGTGGTGAAAATAATATAATACTGTATATATACAGACCCTCTGCTCTCTTAACTGAAAGATGACAATACTCAATTGAATATAAAGTCCTGATAAGGGAGAATACTATAACTTATGAGACTAGGATAATGTATATAAATTCGGGAGTATGAACTTCTCTTAATGCCTCGTTATCAAACACGTGTAGTTACGAGATCATGCCAAAATGAAGGAAGGGCTTAGCCTTAACATACCTTATCACAATCTTTCCAATAACCAAGTTGAACTTGCCTCTTCGCACCTTAATCTACAACAACAATAATAATACAATCATAAAGTTATGAAAGGTACAACTATCGCACAACGGACGACAAGCTTATTTTATATTAAAACGGGCAGCATCTCCCCTATAATCCTTACTTCCTCCAAATTCAAGATAACACCAATAACACAAGAACACAATGATAAAAACATATATACATTACTTTCTAACCTTATATACACCACAAAATACTATAAAACAGACAAACACACCCCAATCTCTTCATACATAAAACGACCACCGTAGTAGTGTCAAACAGCCCGAAACTATTAAGACAAACGACCAGACCACCACCCTGCATTTATGTGGTGTTTATCCACACCCTTCCTCATCCAAAACTCCACAAAATAGTAGTAAAACACGCAGCCCAACAGCAACACAAAACAGTCTACAAAACAGTCTGCTACAAGTGAATAACTCGAACTCACGACTTCCGATCACCATCCTGTGAGTTGTTACAAATATAGAACGACTTACCATGCATTTACAGCAGACAAAAATGGATGAAATAGAGAAGTAAACTTACTTTATTTTTTGGATAACTCAGCTCCTATCTTGGTTCTTCAAACTCTAGGTTTTACCTCCAATTAGAACTTCACAGGGAAAAAAAGTCAATTAGGGTTTGTGGAAAATATTTGGGAGGATTTTTGCAGAGATTATGTCTGATTATTATGCCCTATTATTAGTCTAATATATGAAAGAAATAGGCCTTTAAAAGGCCTCTTTGGACGACCTGAACTGGCCCATTTTCGGACTCTCATTTAAGCAAGTAGGTGACACACCTACTTGTCACCTAGCAGCTTGCATAGTCTCACAAAAATGCATATATCTCTCTACTCCGATTTTGTATTCAAAAAACACGGTTCAATGAGTTAGAAACTAGACTCATAGATCTTCAATATGATGGGTGGAACACCCCATAACTCTAAGTATATTGGGAGAAAATCGCAGTTACATTTGACCCAAAGTTTAAGTAAAACTTCTGAACGTAACTTGTGATGACTTTCATCGACTTTTGTTCCACAACTCGCTTGACTACAAAACATAACACATGACTATAATACCACTAACATAACTCAACCTCCTTATCATGTTATAACATTCCCAACTTGTCGACTATCGACGAAACATTATTTTTTTCAATTCCTTTAGCTTCTGAACCTTCCAACCCTCTTTGTACTTGTTGTTCATGATCTTCAACATTTGTAACCTCCGAGGTAACATGATAACTTACTTTATATACTTCCTAACATGATCTCATTTTTTGTCATACATTAGTTTGCTTATGACACACTTTTACGTACGAAAATATAGGGTATAACATCATTCTCCCCTTGGGAACATTCGTCCTCGAATGTTTATTCTTAGAGACTTTGGAAAATGTTTTGCCAGAGTCTCCTCCGTACACTAGACTAAAACGAACCTGCACGCAGCCAGAAAACATATTATGCATGCCACACATGGCCAATATCTATAAATAGCAACACATTGCCTCACACAGCCGTAAATCATAAATGAGATCATCTTTGGTCTTACATTAGTTTGCTTATGATGCACTTTTACGTACGAAAATATAGGGTGTAACAGTGATAGTGCAAATTTTGGAATTGAATTTTACCTCATTTACTTTGTCGCACATTTGAGAGATGCTAAGAATATTGTGTTTAAGACCTACCACATAATAAACATCTTATATAGCATGAGAGAGTGACTTACCAACCTTGACGATACCTGCTATCTGGCCCTTTTTCCCATTTCCAGATGACACACTCCCTCCTTGGAAGGCTTTTAGTGAGAGGAAGTTTTTCTTTCCTCCATTCATATTTCTTGAGCATCCACTGTCTAGATATCAGTCTTGATTGTTCCCTCTCACTTTAGCCTGCACCAGAGTTCACAAGTTACTTTTGGGAACCCAGACAAGCTTGGGTCCCTTTTTTATGAAAAAAGGATGAATCAGATCCCTTCTTGCCCAGAAAGGGAGAGGATTAGAAGATATTTTCTTATTAACCTTAATCCATTTAGTATGTACAAGAGAATTGACCTTTGGCTCCTCTTACTTCTTCACATTTTTAGCAATACCAAAGGTGCTTCTACACTGAGCATGAATTAAGGCAGGACAAGTGTCTCTGAAGTGTCTTACCTTTCCATAGTGAGTGCACATGGTATTGTCAGAGATTCCTACATATTTTGGGTCAAACTTAGGAACAGATTTTATGTAGCCAATTTTGGATTTGTTAGAGCCACGGTTTTCATACAGCCAATTCAAGGCATCAGAAGATCTATGCCATTTACTTAATCTAGTGAGATCATAATTAGCCTTTTCTAGATTTTCCTGCAGGATTTTATTTATACATTCAACATCACAAAGATTATCTTTAGCACTTTTCAAGCTTATCCTGCAGATCTCTCATTTTTCGTTTACCATGTATATCAGGAGACTTCTCATTCTTAGAAGTAAACTCAAGAACCTGGTTCTTGAGGTCTTTGACTTGTTTCTCTAAATTAGATTTGTCAGATTCAAGCTCTTTGATATCAAGTTTGACACATGAAAGATTTCTTATTAACTGATCATTTCCAGAACTCATTTTATCCATTTCATTCATCAAGGTCACAATTATGGCAATCAGTTGTTTTTTAGACATAGCATGAATGTTTTCTTTCAATTTAGATATACTTACCTGGTTTGTTTCATCTTCAGTTTCTGAATCACTCATGGCCATCATTCCTATTACTTCTTCCTCTGTTTTGGATTCTTTAATCGCCGCCAATGCTACTTCGATGTCTTCATCTCCAAAGTCAGCTCCCAAGGTCCTCCATATATCATGAGCACAGATGCAAGAGGACACTCTAAAGAGAGTATTTCTGGACAGGCTTCTATAGAGCAGGTCCTTTGCTTTAGCATTTCTCTAAACTAGTTGAATGATCTTCCTCATTGTATACCTCTTCTTTTTCTTTGCACTTGTTACCTTCACTATCCATTTTGGTTGGGAGAATTGGTCCACGACTGACAATTACCCATAGGTCAAAGTCAGTGGCCTGAAGAAATGTTTCCATACGAAGCTTCTATATATCATAGTTGTTTTCATCAAGCAAAAGAGGTCTTCCAATGTACATTCCAAGCTGTAGTGGGGGATCTGTCTCCATAGCCTGGTGTTCATAAATTACAGGATAGAGACTTATAGCTTTATGCTTCTTTTCTTCCTCTTTATCACTTCCACTATGCTCATATGCTGCCAAGAAAGCCTGCTTCATTGCTTCAATGAATCCTTTGCCTAGGATTTTTCCTTTGTTTGAACCCTTTTCTCTCATCTTCTCCCGTTTCTCTTTTTCAGCTCGTTCTTTCCTCCACTCAATTTCCCACATTGGGCAGTCCTTGACCATGTGATCTAGCTTTCCACACTTGTAGCACCCATCATTGTTAGCTTCGTCGATCTGCTTAGGCTTACTACTGATCTCCCTCTTGGATGCGTTTTTGGAGTTCTTCATGAACCTCTTGAACTCGACGAACATTGCTAGATTAGGATCATCATTTTCAGATTCATCATCCTCAGACGCCTTAAGAACCAAGGAATTATCCCTCTTTGGTTATTCCTTGCCCAGTTTTATCTTTCTCATTTCATGAGTTTTTATGTTTCCAACCAGCTCATCAACTGAGATTTTGTCCAGCTCCGTGGCTTCCTGGATTGCAGTGACTTTTGATTCCCATGAAGCTGGAAGTATTCTTAGAACTTTGCTAACCAACTCTTCTGAGGTAAACACCTTTCTAAGTGATTTCAGTTCATTGGTTATTATAATAAACCTAGTCATCATATCCTAGTTGGGCTCAAAATCCTTCATGGAGAAGAGCTCATAGTTTCTCATAAGTAGTTCTATCCTTGATCTTTTCACTTGGTTTGTTCTTTCATGAGCAGTTTGGATTGCATCCCATATCTTCTTTGCATTAGAGAACGCAAAAATTCTATTATAATCATCAGGACCAAGTCCACAGATAAGGAGTTTCTTAGCCTTTGCATTCTTCTCCATCATTCTGAAATTTGTTGCCACAAATTCAGAGAGGTCCTTAGGAACTGTTTTATTTTGTGCATTTTGTTTCGTAGGAGTCAATGAACCTTTGTTCACTATGGTCCATAGTTCATAGTCTTCAGCTGCTAGGAAGTCTTCCATTCATGCTTTCCACCAACTGTAATATTTTCCATTAAATAGGGATGGCTTGGTAGTTGATTGTCCTTCATTAATTCTGTGTGGGGCACTTATCTTACTTCCAAGATCTCTCTAGGTGTTAGTCGTGTGTGAATGAGAGAACCTTCTCTAATACCAATTGTTAATTTGAGTACCCGTATGAATTACTAAAGAACTTGGTTCTTTGATGCGTTCCTTAAACGTGAAGTAAATAACCAGTAAAGTAAACACGGAGATTTTTACCTGGAAAATCACCCGACTCAAAAGGTGCAAAAACCTCGACCTACTACGTAGGATTTTCAACTTCAACTCCACTAAAACAATAAGCCAAAAATAAATCAATTACAAGACTGTAATTCAATACTCTCTAGTGCTCCTACTACGACTATTTGATTTATAAGTTACTCTAACTTGTATAGCAAAAGACTCCCTCCAACTCACTAATTTTTATGACACTTGATTACAACTCAATTTCCTAAAACACATTCACTAGACTGACTCAGGAAGAATACAATGCAAGTACTCGACTGGAGTAAATGACTTATGACTCTTCAGTTGATGTGTAAAAGGATAGTTTCAGAAGTCCAAAGTAGATCATATTTAAACACTTCAACTTGAGATCTTCTAGGAGTCATATTCATAGTTAGCTTCATCTTTGATAGGACTCTTATTGTTCCAAGGATTCCACAAGCATTGGAACTTTTGTCTTTGACTGAATTATCTGTATCTTCTTGAGCAACAACCATTATCACCTATAGCAGCCTCCTTCTACCAAACATGGACCTGAGTAACTTTGAGATAAAGTTATTGTCTTGTACAGACGTACAAGTATCAACATGAGGAGCTAGTCATTTATCCTGAGGAGCTAGTTCTTCAGAACAATTAAACAGCTACGTTGAGGACCTGGTTCTTTGTTAATCATCAAAACTTCAATACTCAACACTCTGTTTTGATGTTAGTTGTGGTGTTTTGAGCATTTGGACAAGTTTGGATAAGGTATTTAGACTTGTTAACATGATTGGATGGGGTTGAAAGGGTTCGGATGTGTTGTGGGGTGGTTTCAGACAATTTTCCTTTGGTTTGAAATTGCTTGTTTCTGGTGTTGAACAGTGTTTCGCGATCGCGTAGGAGGGGAGCTGGCAAGCAATATTTTCCTTTTAGCATTTGCGTGCGTGAAGTTGTGTTTGCAAGCAAGGGGTCGTGTTCGCAATTGAGTGGTACTAGGCGGAAGGATTTCCTTCGCATTCGCGGAGTAGGGCTCACGTTCGTATAGGATTAGTAGGTTACGCATTGCGTTCGTAAGAGGGGACTTCGCTTTCGTGAAGTGGAGCAGCAGTTTGACGGATTTTTGGACTTCACGATCGCGGAGAGTGTGTCGCGATCATGATGCATTTAAGTGATATATTTCGGAATTTTACCTATTCTCTCATATTTTTAACCTTAGACTTTGAGAGGCAAAATTTTGGAGAGCAAATTCACTACTACATTGGAGTTATACAATTTTTACTTGGATTTGGTTTTATATCTTAATTCCCCATAGATTTCTACACTTAGAACATGAAATTTTAAATGAAAATTTGGGATTTTTGTGTACAACATATGTGGGTGTATTTTGGTGATTTGAAGGTCAATTTGGACTCGGTCTTTTAATCTAATCACATATTTAGACTCATGGGGTTATGGATAGTCGGGATCTACCCCTTGACTCAAGTTTGACCGTGTATGTCGCGCCCTGTTTTCTCACAAAAGTGGGTTTTGACATGTGACAACTTTTAAATGGGTATTAAAAGTGAAGAGTCGTCACCTAGTGATTTTAAGGTGCGTTCGGACACCTATTTATAAATAACTATGTTTAACTAGTTTGTGTTACCAAAGATCGGGTAAGGATTCAAATTACCTTGAAAAGAAGGTGTTAAGCACTCTTCGAGGTCTATAACTGTAGTTCCTGGTAGAATTCTAAACTATGTGGTATTTATTGAATTATAATTTATTATCCTAAGTGAGCATGCAAGTTAATACATTAATAAACTAAAAGGAATATGCAGCCAATGTAAGTAATTAATTATTCTAGGTGGATCTGGATGATCATATATTGCCCAACTGTTAGCAATCAACTAATTTGAAGAAGCATCACATAAATAATGTAAAGGGAATAGTTTGAAAGAAAATACTTCGTTTCGTTAATAACATTAATTGGTACATCCCCTTTGGCTACAAGATGTTCAACTTACATAAATCTAAATCTCTCAATAATACTAAACACTAAATGTACAAAGAACAATTAGACACAGCTGGGAGGTCTAAATATTTTAGCCTAAAGGATCACCCCATGCATCATAAATAATACTTCGCAATCTTTAAGTGCAATGGTTTCTCATATTATCCAACGAGCACAGACTATCATCTCCAGCTACCCGATTACTATCTTTAAGTTGTTTTACCTAACACGCACAAATTCAATTCTAAGTCGTGCCCTATATGTGCCTACCCGTCATGTGCCTATTGTCTAGTAAGTATTAGACCACTATATAGGGTCTTCTGACTAATCCTAGGCTGCTCAGAAATTAAAAGACTAAGCGCCAAATAATTTAAACAAGTAAGACTCCACAAAGGTACAATTAGCACAATAGGGCTCATATTTACCTCCACAAGTAGGCTCACATGAATGTCAAATAATTACCAATTAAACGGTTGTAGAGAAGTGACAGAATCGATAGGTGAATTGTACTATGAACATGCTTTTCTAGTCGTGACCTAAGGCCGGACAATTATGAATTGATTCGTACTATCGAATTCATTAATCTAGACCTAAAACATGATCTCTATATGAAAGTGTAGACGGCCAGTTGTGAACTAATTAATCGTATGATTTACACATAGATAATCTAACAAAAGCAGATCTTATTAATTCCTATAGGCGGTATCCCAAAATTATTTAGGTTTTAATCTGTTTTTAAGCAGTGCAGCAGTTAAGTGTTGAGGATTATCGTTACAATCTTGTAGTAATGGCTTCTAGGTGTAAAGTGTTAGGAACACAGTTTTGGAATATGGTAGCACAAACAGTTTAATTATCATAAGGTCCTATAGGCATGATAGCTAAGTGGAGTCATAAGACGTGATTTTCTAAGTGTGGTGGAAAATAATCAAACGAATTAACTATAAGCATGCTTTCTAAACGATATTGTAAGTCACGTGGGCAGTGTTTAGTTACCAATTGCTTGAGATCCTAATCTCAAGAATGCTAAGCGGGATAGGAAAATTGGAAGTCCTATGTGCTTGATATCTATAAACAAGTAGTACACAAAATTAAAGCATGGTTGACAAGTAGCGTGAAAAGTGATTTGGACCTATAGGCATGTTATCTACCCAATCATACAAAAAAATTAAACTACCCATCCCTCCTTTTTGCTATTTTCCCCATTATCAGTATTTTACAAATCATTACAGATTAAAATAAATAGTTACAGGCCAAATTAAAGTACACAAATAACCCAATAATATATCTGGGCCTTCAACAACTTTAAACTTCATGCAAACCAACAGACCCAAGCTCCAGGTGCATGTGGTCAGGCGGATAAAGCATGCAGTGCTCAAATCAGGCCCCAAGCCTAAATTCTCAACAAAGCCAATTCTAATAACTAAGTCCCTCACAAGATGGAAATTTCAAGAGGAAAACTACACACACAAATTACTCGCACAACTCAGAACTCATGTGAGGAACATACGAACATTCAAAATTTCAATCTTTGGGACTTAGAGACCAACCAAAAAATAAGGTTCCCTAAGTGGTATTTTAGGGCATGCAGGTACCAATCTCATGAAAAGCTTAGAAGCATATGCCCTGAGGGCACACAGAATCACATACACAGAATCACATATGTTCAGGAAAACATACATCATTTGGAGTACCTCAAAGACGTATCTTCTATAATGTTCAAGACTTAGTCCTAAGAAACTACTTGTAGTTCCTTACACGAAAGATTCAACATGAAGGTTTAAGGTAATACCTCATGTGTATATAGTTTGGACTTAATCCTAAGAGCACAGAGGTTCCTACAGAAAGGTTTATCATAAAAGTCTAAGGCAAATCAATTTTGTGTACACAGTTCATAAGTATAACAAATCAATTAGCATGTGTTCAACTAATTCCTAAGAGGTCAGAGGGATTCTATAGGTCAATTACATATGGATGAGTACAATTATATGTGATAAAGATCTCCTTAGGGGTATTAAACTCTAGCAAACTCAACATTAGCATACATGGATCCTTAGAACAATATTTTGACAATAAAATAGCATCAAATCATACAACATAGTATAATATTTGACTCACAAATGGCAGAGAAACCTAAGTCAATCTTTATACTTGGATAAGAGTTCAGATAATAGTGTAGAATGCACATAAAATACGAACAAGTAAAGAGGTAATCTAAACATGTTCATGCGACAATTAAACTGTAGGATTCAAGTTTACTAACCAGTTGCAAAAATAAGCAAGCAAAAATGAGAAGAAAATTTTTAACTGTAGTTTTGCAGCAGTTGTGAATGAAGGCTAGCAGTAAGAACCTTAAGGTCTCTGGTACTTCATAGTTCACAGAAGCCTCAAAGGTCTAGAGCAGTGCTTGTACCGGAGGAGGATTTTGAATTATACCAAAGTGGCCTTGGCTTTCAACCGGCCAAGAAGATGATTAGCAAGAGTAGTATTTAGAGAATTAGAAAAACATAGAATCAATACGAGTGACAGAGATGATGACTAAAGTCTATCCTAAGGGGGAATTAGAGGGGTTTATATAGTATTTGATTCACACAAACTAAAAAAGAAAATTACGAATTAAATTACAGAACGAAGGAAATAAACACATACAAACCAATTTTGAGTAGGATTAGGGCAAAATCATAGGCAGAAGGTCAACCAAAAATCATTCAACTATCAGAGGAGTAAGAATTTCCTCCAAAATATATCAAGCCATGATTATGTGTAGAATCAGTGTTCCAAAACCGCATTGAATCTTCGCATTCGATACTTGCCATGTTCAGGCAAGTAACGTTAGGTTTTCGTATAAGTCTTGCCATAAATGGGAAAGTACCACATAAACGAGGAGCCAAGAAAAGTAATATCATCATAGTAGAACCAGCAATAGGCTCCAATCCAAGAAAAGAAATATACCATGTCACCTAGGTTTTAGGAGGAGTAGGGTTTATAGATGGGAGAATTTGAGGGCGGCTGGAGAGGGGAAATGGGGATTAGGGTTTGGTTAGGGAATGTAAGGAAAATGATGGGGCTATTGTGGATCGTTGATCTCTTAAGATCAACGGCTGAGATAAAAAAAAAATGTGACGGATATCGGGTCGTGGACGAGTCATATGGTATGGGGTCGTCTGGTTTGGGCCTCGGGTGGGTCAAATGGGTGTGCTTAGTAGTTTGGACTTCTTTTTGGTCTGATTTTCACCCATTGGGCCACAATTTGAAGAACACACGAAAATTAATTAAAACAAATTATAAAATAGTTAGCAAAATGATTTTTAAAAATTCTATTTATGAAATTAACACTTTTAAAATAGTAGACTATAATTGTAAGAATATAAAAAAATTCTATCTTGACCTAAATAGGCATAATAAATATAATTAATAAAAAAATAGGTTATTATCGCAAATAATATGTAAATAGTATAAAAATACAAATGCAATTGCATGAAAATGAAATGATGTAAAATATTATAAAATAATTTTGATAACTCATAAATGATTTTAAATAAATATTTATAAATTAAAATGCTAGAATCAATTAGAAATACTTATGATATGAACTAAATTATTTGTATACAACTTCAATGATAATAATTTGATAAAAATATTATGAATATAATAAAGTGATGTTTAAAACATGTCATGAAATAGTAATGCGAGGAAATATTCTTATAAAAATACATTATAAATATACTAATTTACAAAGGTTAAGTGGAAAATATTAGGGCAAAATTGAGCATTAACAACTGTCCCTCTTTACTCCGGAATGATGAAAAAAATGTCGAGTAAAGAAATCGAGATGATAATCAATTTCGTCCGAATATATGAGATGTTCAAAATATAGGGGTCGGATCCTAGTTCTTGAGCTGCCTACAAATTCTTGGTTTTACGGAAATCAGACCGCATGTAATTCTGGATCAAAGGCGAATAAAGCCGATGGAGTCATTGTAGAAAGACTCCACGTCTTAAAGAATGATTTTCTCCAGAAACTACTAGAAAATAGGCATATTGCAACGGATCAAAATCTGTTGCAATAGGCAGAAAAACCGTTGCCAAATGTCTATTGGGATATACCCATTTTATCGGATGGCGTGTAAATAGGCCTACTGCAACGGTTCTTGCAACGGTTCTTCTATCGTTGCAATAGGCATATCGATTGTAACGGTTGTAGAACCGTTGCATAATCCCATCGTCTGTGACCGGTATTTTGTCAAATGTGACGGTTCAAACCGTTGCAACTATCAATTTTTGCAACAATTGTGGAGGTTATTGCAACGGGTTTTCTATGTTATAGCAACGGTTATTGGAGGCGATTGAATCAAAAGCAACTGCAATAGTTTTTAGGAGCTATCATAACGGATTGTTGGCTATTGAAATGGTTTGATGGTCTATTGCAATAATTATTTGTTTATATGCTGAAATTTATATAAATAACAAAAAAACTTTGCAACAACAAAATCATAATCCAAATTATCAACTAGTATTATCATTTATTAAAGCAAAATGTACAATACTGTTTGACAAATCCAAGAGTTAACATACATAAGTTTGCAGAACTTCTAAAATAAAAGATTCCTAGAATATCTAAGGACCTTGTAACGATCAATCAATATCTAAAGTATTTCACTGCTTATTTCTACTCCTTGTTCCTTTGCTTCACCTACAAAACAATCAAAAACTAAGTCAAATCAGATTTGTTTACATAGCAATTAATTTTTTTTTAAAAATAACTCACATGAAAAAGAAAGCATTATACACAAGCTTAACACAGAGTTCAATTTAATCAATTTAGCAATAATCCAAAAGATATGCATATAGCTAGACTATCATCCAAATAATATCGAAATGAGTTTGACTTGAGGAGTAGAAATTGTATGTAACAATATTAACTGTGGAGGGCAAGTGTCATAAGAAAAAGGCATCAACATCAAAATTTAGAAAATCCCGTCAAATGAGAAACACCAAACGGCAACAACTTCATATCTTATTCGCAGTCAAACACAAAAAGCAATAGCAGGCAGAATCACTTCTTCATCCTAAGATGCACCAGCAAAAATAACTCTAGCTGTTGTAACAAGCATCTTCAACAACTCCAAGTATGATAAACGTAAGCTATTAAAGATAGAAAACCTATTTTTAGAGTGCAAAGCATTTTATACTTGCTCAAAGATGGATAAAGCTTCTGTCATAGATCGCTGCGTAAGCTTGCGATAATAAACCTATCATAAATATGAAAAAGGAATAGAAAGGGGAGTTAGACTTAGATACACCTAGAAAAGAAAGGATGACTCTTCTAACGCAGAAGCGAAGGATAAAAACCTTCTAACAATAATGAGACTAAGCCCTTATGATACAAAAATAGAAGGTAAAAAATGAGTATTTCACATTATTTCTTATTTGAGTGCACTTGCTAAGATGACAGAGACGACGACAACAACAACAACCCAGTATAATCCCACTAGTAGGGTCTAGGGAGGGTAGTGTGTACGCAGACCTTACCCCTACCCTGGGGTAGAGAGGTTGTTTCCGATAGACCCTCGGCTTTCTCCCTCTAAGAACTCCCCACCTTGCTCTTGGGTGACTCAAACTCATAACCTCTTAGTTGGAAGTGGAGGGTGCTTACCACTAGAGCAACCCACTCTTGTCATGCTAAGATGACTGAGAGTACCCTCATAAAAAAAAAAAAAAAAAAAACTACAAAGGGTATCTTCTGGAACAAAAGTTACTAAGTCTTCAATAATCACATTAGGAAGAGAAATAATGTTTAGTTTGAACTTCAGCCACTAAACTGATTGAGGTAATAATATGGTTTTTCCATGTTGCCACTTGGAGCCTCAGTAGTATTTTGCCAGACTTCAAACTTTAAATAGAAACCTTTAATCCAGCAACAGAAGTGAAACTATCTTTCAGTATTTGAATTAAACAGTGATGCAGTAAGTGGAGTTCAGAAAACCTTTATCTCAAACATCCAACTTTTAACATAGTACAACTTTAATACTACTTCGTCACAAGTCAGATTAGCAAGTCTCGATGTGTCGCCTTGTGATATGCTATTTAGACATCTACCCGTACACACGCAGTTCTTGAAAACAAATAATCTAAAAATTATTTGCCCATTACTAAAATTGCATAGTTGCGCTATTGTCTGATTCTTTCCTCCCTATTCCAAGAAATAAAAAGAAAGAAAAAAAAGACATAAGAGTATTTGAAGCAACATGATAGCTAACCATATTTCTATTGGAAAGTCACTAACTTCCAGAAACATTGTCGCAACAAATGAGGATGTGAGTATCTAATCGTGTAGTGCACAGCAAGTAGTGCCATTCTTAAAGCAGATGTACAGAAATATTTGCCCAGCACAGTAGTGTCTAAGTGCTATATAGCTAAAAATTTAAGCAGCATAGTCATGTCACTTCTCTAACTCATTTTAAAGATTATGGTCGATTACTTAAAAAGACTAATTACAGCGGCAAGTAAAAACATGTCACATTAGTTGTGTATGATGACAAACCAGATCAAGCTCTCATGTGTGAAAATGGTGAATGATGGTTCTAAGCAATTAAAAATTCATGGAACACACGAGTGATTCCAATAAATAGGGGTGCAAGTAAGCTGTTGTGAGACGATGGAAGCCAAAGGTTTTGAATTGGAAATAGTCTGAAGGTTCACTTTATGATATTTTGCAAATTAGGTCTTAAGTTTAGTTTATGTTAATAGAGCCCTTTGTTATTTAGTTTTCAGTCCCTCCAAGTGGCCACTGCTTTATTTGCTACGTGTTTAGGTTGTTAAAGAATCTTGTCTTATTTATCTCTGTGTAATTCCATTTGGAATGTTATGTTGAATGAAACAATCCTTATCTTTTCCTCTTATTTGTCTTCTTCTTTGCTTTTATTCTTTTCATCAGTAGCCGTTGCTACATAAGCCACCATGCTTTTGGCAGAAAACAAGCGAATTTGCTTCTTTATTCTGGAAATAAGATAAAATATAATTGATGCAATGACATGCATAGAGACAAAGTCTAACCTCAATGTGAATAGCAGACGTGGGAAGCTCAACCAACCATTGTGCGCTTTCGCCCTCTTTGCCTTACTGAAATAGATCACGGAATCATAATGGAAAAACAGAAAGAACCCTTCAGAATTAGAACAGTATTATCTTTTTTTCTGGGAACAACAAGGTAATAAAGAGAAAGGGGCATGGAGGAAGATATTTCAACCAGGTTCTTGTTTCAGAAACATAAGAAAGATATTTTTCTATTCTCTTAATTAGGAACACTTAATACTTAGCAGGGTTTCTTTATATATCATATAAAATAATTAATAAGATGCTCAAGTATACTAGAAAAAAGCACTGAGGCATTAAATATATGTCAGTTAACGGTCGGCCGCTACAGGATGTGAACCGCCGTTTGAAAAAAATCATAAATACCCTTTTTTTATCCATTCATTAGAACTTTTACATTGGGCTCTTGTGTTTTAAGAAAACTTCATCACTCTCATCTTCTGGTTTTCTGAAAACTTAAGTTTAAAACTTCTTCTCTTCTGGTTTTCTAAAAGCTTTCATAAGTTATCTGCTAATTACACCTCCTATTTTATCAACACCTTCTTTTCTCCTCTATTTAGAAGCAATGGCAAAGACTTCAAAGTCCGTTCCTCAAAAATAAAACCCCTCTTCCTCGAAACCGTCTGAGAACGTTTCACCTGCTGTTACTGAAGAACCGACACTAGAACCCCCTCTAAAGATGTTCGTCCCTGCGGGGTGTCCAACCGGAGCCGATTTCAAGGTTGAGAAAACCTCCTCGGTACCGGGTTGGTGCGAACCGGTCTTGAGGTACATATGTTCGGTCACCCACAGTGTCCTTCAGAAAGTCAAGGAGGATTGCAACTGGGCCAATAAGCTTGTAGTGGTCCCTGCTCCTGGGGAATCGATCACCACCCATGTTGAGGGTTTTTTAAGTGTTTACACTTACCCTTTCATGCTGGGTCCTTTAGATCCAGTTATCACAGCCTTTTGCAAAAGATATAAGGTGACTCTCAGGTAGATTCATCCTTCGTTTTGGAGGATTGTAATTCTTCTTTATTTCTTTGTGAGTTAACTCGAGGGGAGTCCCTTTACCATTGACCACCTTATGCGCCTGTATAGCTTCCGACTCTATCAAGGGGAATTAATCAAGCTTGCACGTCAGGCCAGTGAGGCCCTATTCTCGAGCATCGATGAGGATCGGGATCGAGGTTGGTTGGGCCATTTGTTCGAGTGAAAACCTCGAATTTAATTCCGGCCAGGGATATGCCATTTCTTGAGAAATGGAATAGGAAGCGTAAGTATAACTTTTCTTTTAAGATTTCTTTTATTGCTTTTCTTTTTCCTCCCTTCTCATCGATATTTTGTAATGGTGCAACTGTTGCTCAGATGCCGTATGCAGTTCCTCGACTCAAGGAGTGGGTCGAGGGTATCGCAACACAAAAATCTTATTCCGAGCGCTCATGGTATGAACTTTCAAAGGGCCGATGGGAGGCCCGTTCTCATGGTGAGATTTTTTTCTTTAAGGCAGAATATCCTGTTAGACACTTGTACTTGTGCCACTTTGTCATCCCGGTCACTATAATCTATAAAGTTTCATCCAGACACTTTAACTTGAACAAAACCTATATTTTAAGCCTCTCTGACCATTGACCAAGTACATGTGGCAACAAAATGGTTGAGCTAGACAAATACGAGTGTAGTTCACGCGGACAACGAGCGTGAATATGACATTTTGAATAAGAAATAATTAAAATAAGAATGAAAAATAAAATAAAATATGTAAAAAAGCGAAAAGCAAAAAACAAAATTCCCCGTACCCCACCCCATTTTTCCTTTTCCTGTTAGCTTTTTCCCCCAGCCTGCAAATGCAAATGCAAATCATTGTTTGCACCAGGTTAGAACAATTCCTAATTCTTCTAAAAGCGTCCACAGTAATTTTCCCATCCCTATTCCCATCAAATTTCTTCTTTATAATCCTAAAAGAGGGTCAAATCATCCAACCCCAATTTCTTCATAATTACCCGATTACCTTATAGGAGCAAAGGCAGAAGGAGGATAGGGTGAAGGAAAGTATAGGAATATTTGACTTAGAGAAGCAGTTTGCATTTTATGGCGCATATCATAGGAACCCAATGAATATCTTGATTCACATGGTGTTTGTATGGACAATCTTTTTCGCCGGTCTTATTCTTTTCGATTTTACGCCCCCACTTTTCAATTTACCTCCGATTCAGCTCTGTGAACACAGTTCCTTGGTCCTTAACTCTATTTATCCACTAACGCCGCTGTAATCTCTATCATCAATGGTGGAAAAGAAGAAATGCCGGCGAGCAGCTCATGACTCTGACTCCGATTCCGAAGCCCTCCCTTTCAAATCCAAGCTAAAACCTGATTCCTTCATCCTCCAAACCCTAAAAAACCTCAACGTCGCCTCCAGGTCCAAACCCCTAACTCTCGCCGATATGTTGTCCTCTCCACCACCTGTCGTGAAGTGACTGATCTCCCAATCGATGAGGTACAATACAAAATAAGAGTCATTGTCGGTGAAAATTCTGGCCAAAGTTTCGGATCTAAAACCCATATGATAGTCGAAACTTAAAATAAGAAGAAAACGGGGTAAGGATAAGAGGAAATGGGAAAAGAAATCGATCGGAATAGATGATTAATTATTTTTAATCTACCAAGTGACATGGCATCTACACATTGTTATTTTTTGATGTGGCAGCCAACGTGGAGGAGATTGTATTACATGCACTGACAGTCTCCTATCATAAGCATTTATTATACATGGTTTGAAGGAGTGTAAGTGTTCAATTGGTAAATTATTAAGTTTGGGAACCGGCATGACAAAGTGGCACAAGTATAGGTGCCTTTCTTTAAGTTACATTCGACCTTACTTTTACGCCCTCAATTTCTGAATTGTTTTACTTTCCTTTTGCAGGTTTACTAAAAGATGTCGAAATGAGGCCTCCGTCCGGCGATGATGACATATTCACTTATCCCCCTTCTCCGAAGTAGGATAAAGAGAAGAAAAGATGAAAAGCTCCAAGCTCCTCGATCCCCGAAAAGAAGAAACCGAGGAAGCCTAAGGACTCTCATCGGACTCAGTCCACCGGTTGATGGATGAGTCCGAAGAAGAAGAAGAAGAAGAAGAAGAAGAATCTAAATTGGTGGCCCACGTGAGAAGCGGTTCCGAACTGCCTCAAACCAGGGAGGCCGAAGAAGAAGCAATGGCCGAGGCCCCCGAACTAGGGAGGGTTAAGGCCGTTTTGCCCCGAGATGGGGAGGCGGACGAGGAAATCGTGGCCGGTACTTCTTGGTCAGAGATAATGTTTCAAAGGACGCACTCAGGGTGATAGATCTCTCCGGGTCGCCTTCGTTTACTGATTCTATGATAAACGAGGCTTATACGTTGAAATGTCACCTCAGCAAGGGGCCCCATGGAGCAGCAGATTCTTTTCACAAATTCTTCGATGGCTTAGATTCTATCGCCTCGGAGGCTGTCACCGGGTAGGGTGACCTACCGGTACCAAAGAAGATACCGTCTCCGGGAGCTGGCGGTTCTTCTTCGAACCCAAAATTAGTGAATCGGTTCCCAGCTCCGAGTTTTTATCCTACCCGGAAGCGAGCAATCTTTATGTCCATTCTGGAGTATGCCCAAGTTCTCTCTTCCCCCGTGGGGATTGCCAGTTACTTTCGGTGCTTGGTGACCGAAATGATCAGGCCAAAATGAATGAGGTGGAAGCGTCCTGCCTATTAAACGAAGCTCAACAGGCATTGAATCGGGTAACTTCGAATGTCCCTTTGTTAGGTACTTAGATTTATTCGTAAATAATTGTGACATTTTCCTTTATGCTTGCAGGTCTTGATACTTCATCACGAGGTTTTTCTTCGATATCGGGAAGAGTTCAAATATCACTAGGTCGAGACTCGGGAGCTTACTGAGAAGAAGGATGCTTACAAGCTTCTTAGTAAGAAATCCCAGGCTAAGCTAGAAGCGGCTCGGAAGAAGCATGACGACCTGGTCGAGCAGGTAAGAAGAGTTTTTGAAGTTAGTCATGATGAGTCAGACATAATGGCTAATGATCTGAACCTGCAGGTTCAAATAAAGCTTGGCCAGATCGAGCAGCTCCGATGGGAGATGGATACGGTCGAAGCTGAGGCCGAAGAATGAAAGAAGAACATGGATCGCCTGGCCTCGGAGAAGGAGACTGCCCGGGCTCAGTTGGCTTCGGCTGAGGTTCAGCTTTGGGCTGAAAAGGGGAAAAACTTGGTGCAGGCTAAAAAGATCGAGGGGCTTCAATCTCAGCTAAACTCGGCTTTCTCCGGTCAAGAGAATCTGGCCAAGGAGCTTGAGGCGGCCAAGTCAGAGGTTGTCATGGTCAGGGCCGAGGCTGATGATAACGTGGCACAGTATAAGGCAGATGGCGAGGCAATTCAGGACCAAGCAATACACATGGTGAAGCATGCGAAGTGGCAATCCCGAAGGGAGGCCCTCGAGGGAGTCCATGCTCAGAATTTTGACTTATTGTTTGAAATTGAGATAGCTAAGTATACGAAGCCAAGGCCGGGAAGCTGGCTTATCCCAAGGAAGATTCTGAGGGGTCTGAAGAGTCGGGTGAGTGTGATGGTGGCGAAGACCTCGTAGGTGATGATGTGGCCCCCGATGAAGACTAGGCCGTTTAGGATCTTTTTAGGCATTTTTGCCTTTTGTTTTATGTACTATCTTTTTGTCAAGGTCGTTCAGCCTTTGTAAAAATATGTATCGAGGCTATTCAGCTCTTGTAAAAAGAAATTTTGATATATATATATATATATATATTTCTAAGGCTTTTCCCTTTCATAGCTTTTGAATTTTTCCTTTGCCTTTTTATTTTTATTCGCAAAGGTCGACATGCCTTAACATGAAATAATTAGGTTGCGTTCTAAGGTTCGAACAAACCTTGTCTTTAACATTATTTTGTGTTTAGATATCAGAGGGATTCGGTATTACCGAAACGTTTTCCAAAAATAGTTTAGGTTTATGGTTTGCTGAGGGTAGCCTTTAGAACCGGTTATAAAAAAGAATTTTTTGAAAGCCTTGTTTTTGTTACGAGTCTCGGACGTCTCCGAGCCGTGTTAATATGGTCGTAGCCTTTTTAGTTCGGTCCATGTCAAATAAGCTTTATGCCCTCGGGTTTTGTTAACCCGTGAATGGCCTTGGCCTTTTAATTCAGGCGATGCCCAAGTGGAAATCCCCGAGTAAGAGTAAATGTTTGAACTAGGATTAAGGTGGCCCTTGGGCTCGGCAATGCAAAATAAGCTTTTGTGCCCTCGGGTTTTGTTAACCCGGGAATGGCCTTGGCCTTTTAATTCGGACAATGCCAAATAAGCTTTTGTACCCTCGGGTTTTGTTAACCCGGGAATGGCCTTGGCCTTTTAATTCGGGCAATGCGAAATAAGTTTTTGTGCCCTCGAGATCTGATAGCTCGGACCGCCCGAGATTATTTTCGGTCGGCAGTCCCCGAGTGAGAGTGAATGTTCGAACTCGGATTAAGGTAGCCCTTGGGCTCGATAGATTTAGGGAATTCCTTGAAAAATGCAAGAAACATTTTAAAGGACAAGATGTTTATGTGGAAGGAAGAGTCTTCTTTTTTATTCTTGGGCACAATATTTGTATATGTATACATATTTTGTGCCAGGGCTCAAGCGGTCTGTGTGGGCACGGTTCATTTGACTGTTTGGCCTATATAATAAATCCTATTGATCGAGACCCTTCAATCACAAAGTTTCTTTCCTTGTTAAAGTCGATATCTGAGGGTATTGCCCCCCAGTGTTTGGGGCTGACCGAAGAATGGCCTCAAATGCTGTTGTGATCATTGTCACCGGTTTGTAGCCGGCCTTCAATTCTATGTTAGCACGATTTACTTGTTGCCTCATTAAAAACCTTGCCGGAAAATCCATTTGGGACAAAGCCAGTTCAAGGGAAAAAAGTGCAACGCGTGCTTTCAGACCTAGGATCTCGTATCATCTTGTTGGTTACCTGCTAGTGTTAGTTTCAAATGTAAATACAAAAGAAAGAATTAGGGTCGTACCTTAGCAGTAATATCGCTTTAAGTGAGTTATATTCCAATTGTTCGATAATTTCTCGTCGTTCATTTTTCCGAGCTTGTAGGACCCTTTTCCGGTGATCTCGATAATTTGGTACGGTCCTTCCCAGTTCGGCCCTAAATTCCCTTCGTTCAGGATTCGGGTGCTCAGTGTAACGTTTCTTAGTACCAAGTCCCCTGTATTGAAGTTTGAAGGTTAGACCTTCGATTGTATATTTTTCGATCCGCTGTTTTTGGGCGGCCAGCCGGATAAGGGCGGCTTCGCGCCTTTCATCTAATAGCTCTAGGCCCGTACTCATAGCCTCATCGTTCGATTCCTTTGTTGCGTATCGGAATCTGATGGTTGGTTCTCCGACCTCAACTGGGATTAAAGCTTCGATGGCATAAACCAAAGAAAACGGGGTGACCCCGGTACTGGATTTCGAGGTTTTTATAGTACGCCTATAGGACCTCAGGTAGCATTTCCTTCCATTTTCCTTTAGGGTTGATCAACCTCTTTTTGAGGTTTTGGATTATGGTTTTATTGGTGGATTCTGCTTGTACGTTCCCACTAGGGTTGTAGGGAGTGGGTAAGATCCTTTTGATCTTATGGTCTTCGAAAAACTTGCTTACTTTGCTGCCAATAAACTATTTCCTATTGTCGCACACAATCTTGGCCGGTATTCAAAATTGACATATGATGTGGTCCTAGATAAAATCGATGACTTCTTTTTCTCTGACCTTTCTCATATGCCTGTGCTTCTACCCATTTAGAAAAACAGTCAGTCATAAATAAAATAAATTGAGCCTTACCGCATGCCCGTGGAAGGGGGACGACGATGTCCATTCCCGACTTCATGAACGGCCATGGTGACAAAACCGAATGCAGCAGCTCCCCAGGTTGATGAATCATCGAAGCGTGTCTTTGGCATTCATCACATTTTCGAACGAACTCTTTTGCATCTTTTTCCATGTCTATCTAGTAGTAACTGGCTCTGATTGTTTTTTGAAGCAGTGATTCGCCGCTCGAATGATTTCCACAAGTACCTTCGTGGATTTCCCTCAAAACGTACTCAGTATCACCCGACCCTTGACATATTACACCTGGGCCATCGAATGTCCTTCTGAACAGGGTTCCGTCTTCGGACAAGCTAAATCGTTCTTTTGGGTCCGAGGAAAGTTTTCCGGCCTTGAGATATTCCATATACTTATTCCTCCAGTCCCAAGTTAGGCTCGTTGAGTTGATCTCGGCGTGGCCTTCTTCCACCACCGATCTCATAAGCTGTATGACATCTCTCGAGTTGATCTCATTGTCTTCGACCGACGATCCCAAGTTAGCGAGGGCATCGACCTTGCTGTTTTGATCCCGAGGTACATGTTGCAAAGTCAATTCTTTGAGCCATTGTAATGTCACCTATAACTTTTCCAAGTATCTCTGCATTCGTTCTTCCCTGACCTCGAATGTCTCATTAACTTATTTTACCACAAGGAGTGAGTCGCACTGGGCTTCGATTACCTCTGCCCCCAAACTTTTGGCTAATTTAAGGCCTGCAATCATGGCCTCATATTCTGCCTCATTGTTAGTCAATTTCACAATCTTAATAGATTTCCTGATTATATTACCTGTTGGTGGCTTTAGTACGATGCCAAGTTCGGACCCTTTTGCATTTGAGGCGCCGTCCGTAAAGATGGTCCAGATTCTCGAGGAAGTCCCTGAGTTAATCAATAACTCTCTTTTAACGTTGAGTATTAGGGTTGGCTTAAAGTCGGCCACGAAGTCTGCCAAAATTTGGGACTTAATGGCGGTCCGGGGTCGGTACTCAATATCGTAACCACTTACTTCCATGGCCCATTTGGCCAATCGGCCCGAGAGTTAGGGCTTATGCATAATGTTCCTTAATAGGTAAGTTGTTACGACACATATGGGGTGATATTGGAAGTATGGTTTTAGCTTCCTAGAGGTGTTTAGCAAGGCGAACGCCAGCTTTTCTAAGTGAATGTACCTAGTTTCGGCCTCACCTAAGGTCCTACTAATATAATAAATCGAAAATTGTGTACCTCGTTCTTCTCGAACTACGACTCCACTTACCTCTATCTCCGAGACCGCTAAGTACAAGTACAATTGTTCGTCTATTTTCGGTGTGTGAAGCAGCGGCGGGCTCGATAAGTACCTCTTTAGCTCCTCCAAAGCTCATTGGCATTCTCGAGTCCATGAAAAGTTATTCTTCTTTTTCAATAGTGCAAAGAATCGGTGGCTTTTATCGGATGACCTCGAAATAAATCACCCCAGGGCGGCTATGCGCCCGATTGGATATCTTCGATGGCTTTGATCTTGTCGGGGTTGATCTCGATTCCTCGGTTAGATACCATGAACCCGAGGAATCTACCTGATCCGGCTCCGAACGCATATTTTTCCAGGTTCAACTTCATGTTGTACTTCTTTAATATGCTGAAGATTTTCTGCAAATATTTTAAATGGTCCTCTACTCGCAAGGACTTAACCAACATATCATCAATGTAAACCTCCATTGGTTTTCCTATTTTTTCCTCAAACATCCGGTTTACTAGGCGTTGATAAATGGCACAGGAATTTTTTTAATCCGAATGGCATCACGTTATAGCAGTACATGCCGTACTTAGTGATGAAGGAGGTTTTTTCCTGATCATCTGGGTCCATCCGTATCTTTTTGTACCCGAAAATGGCATCGAGAAAATGGAGGGTCTCGTGGCCGGTCGTGGTATCGATCATGCGATCAATGTTGGGCAGAGGGAAAGAGTCCTTAGGACATGCTTTGATTAGATCCTTATAATCTACGCATATTCTTAATTTGTCCCCCTTTTAGGGACTACCACTATGTTTGCTAACCAATCCGGGTATCTAACCTCCCGAATGGATCCTATTTTAATGAGTTTAGATACCTCGTCCTTGATGAAAGCATGTTTGACCTTGGACTGGGGCCTCCTCTTCTGCTTGACCGGATTGATTTTCGGGTTCATCCTTAGCTTGTGAGTGGTTATCTCCGGTGGGATCCCTATTATATCATGATGGGACCAAGCAAAACAATCTATATTAGCTATTAGAAATTGAATAAGTTTTTTCCTGAGCTCTGGAGTTAACCCCTTGCCCAGGTATACTTTTCGATCGGGTAGATGTTCGATCAATATAACTTGTTCCAGCTCTTCGACCGTTGATTTGGTTGCATCGGAGTTGTCTGGGATTATAAAAGATCGGGGAACCCTGTAATCATCGTCTTCATAAGTCTTCTGCTTATCTGGTTGGGTCGTGGCCGGTATCGGTGACTGCTATTTGGCCTCTTTGTTTGCACCCGAATTTTGTTCCTTCGATTTTGCGAGCGTTGATATTAGAATCACTTCTTCGACTGCAAACATTTCTTTTGCGGCTGGTTGTTCCCTGTAAATTGTCTTAATCCCCCCCTGGAGTAGGGAATTTTAACACTTGGTGAAGAGTTGAGGGCACAACCCTCATGTTGTGGATCCATGGCCTTCCGAGAAGGGCGTTGTGCCTCATGTCTCCTTCGATCACATAAAATTTGGCCTCTCGTATGGTTCTGGTGGTGTTGACCGGTAACATTATCTCCCCTTTGGTGGTTTCACATGCCATGTTGAACTCGTTTAGAACTCGGACTGTAGGCACAATTTTGTCTTGTAGATCAACCTGCTCCACGACCCTCGACCGAATGATGTTGGCCGATCTACCTGGATCAATCAATACATGATTAATTCGAGTTTTTTTTATGAGTACATATATTACCAGTGCATCATTATGAGGCTGTAAGATCCTTTCCGCATCCTCGTCGCTGAAAGATAAAATTTCTTCCGGTATGTTGTCTTGAGTTTGTTTCTCCCTAGTGATGGATACTTTGGTGCGTTTCAACATCGGCCCCTGTGGGATATCGACTCCACCGATGATCATATTAATGACATGTTGAGGTTCAGTATCTTCTTGTTTTGTCTGTTTGTTAGAATGCCTGTTCCTGAAATGATTCTTGGCCCGGTCGCTTAAGAATTCTCGAAGGTGCCCATTGTTGAACAGTCGTGCTACTTTTTCTCTCAGTTGTCGACAATCTTTCGCTCTATGACCGTGAGTCCCATGATATTTGCACATCTGGTTAGGATCCTTTTGAGCTGGATCAGATTGTAGAGGTCGAGGCCATTTGGTATCCTTGATGCGCCCGATAGCTGATACGATGGCGGCATAATCAACATTAAAATTGTATTTCGATAGCCTCGGCGCTTCTTTAGGCCCGATGGACCTGTCGAAGTTGTTTTTGGTCATGATCCCCCAGTTGCTTCGACCTTGGTTATTTCTCTTTTCGTTTCTTATGGGGTTCCGCCCGGACCCACTGCTCCTTCGATCTCCATTGTATGGCAGATATCGGTCCCTATTCGATCTTGATTCAGGATCGATGTCTCTCTTGACTCTATCGAGGGTTCTGACGGGATAAACAGACTCCAAAGGGGCCCCGAGTTGGTCATCTTCGACTCTAATTTTCGATTGATACCGGTTATGTACATCGGCCCAGGTAACGGTAGGGTATTCTATCAAATTCTGCTTCAGTTCCTGTGAAGCCACCGAGCTTTGAATATTGAGTCCCTGAGTGAAAGCTTGAATAGCCCAATCATCAGCAACTGGCGGAACATCCATTCGTTCCATTTGAAAACGGGACATGAATTCCCTGAGCATCTCGTTATCCTTCTGTTTGACTTTGAAAAGGTCCGATTTCCTAGTTTCGACCTTGATGACACCAGCATGCGCTTTTACGAAAGAGTGTGCAAGCATAATAAATGAGTCAATAGAATTAGGAGATAAGTTGTTATACCATATCATAACTCCTTTTTACATGGTCTCCCCAAATGTTTTCAGTAGAACAGACTCGATCTTGTCGTCTTCCAAGACATTCCCTTTGATGGAACATGTGTAAGAGGTTACATGCTCGTTTGGATCGGTCATTCCGTTATACTTAGGTATTTTGGGCATACGGAATTTCTTGGGGATCGACTTCGGATCCGCGCTCAGAGGAAAAGGTTTTTGTATGAACTTCCTGGAATCCAGTCCTTTCAAGATCGGAGGTGCTCCTGGGATTCGATCTACCCTGGAATGTAGGTTTCCACCTTTTTGTTATTCGCTTCGATTTGCTTTTCCCCTGATTCTATCCGTTTTGTCAGCTCCTCGAGCATCTTTATAATCTCGGGGTTCGTACCCGATTCTTGTTCATTTGACCTTACTACGACAGGTTTATTTCTGCAGGTGTCTTTACGCGGCGGATCGGGTTCAACCCTGCTCGGTGCCTAGCTTTGGCTCTGCAACTGAGCTATCGCTTCCTGTTGATCTTGTAGCATTTCTAAGATCATCCGTAGGCTGATCCCATCTTCTTCATTATTTTGTGTGTTTTCAGCCACCGATCGGTCCCCACCACAGACGCTATTTTTGGGGTCGGTAGGCAAGTTTATGTCGATAGCCACATATGAGTTAACATCAATCGGATCAGCAGGTGGCCCTACGTTACCGGGAGCCATGTTCTTATTCTCACCCTGATGACCGGACTCGTTGTCGATATGTAGGGGTGCTAATTGAGAGTTTGGCATTTTTAGCCTGAAATCAAAAACACTTCAAAGAGCAAGTGTAAAGTAGTGTGTGTTATGGAGATTTGTATCAAATAACCACTATTATCCTCAGCCCCACAAAATCGAATAACAATTGATTTGTTAGTGGTTTAAAGGATATGCGTACTAACTTGATACAAAGCGATAAATTAGATTGCACTTAAAATAAATAATAATAAATTAACCGTAAACCACATGAATTGGATGATTTCAGCTTAAGTAAGTGAGCTACCCTTGAAATGAATGCGCTTTTGTTGACACAAAGATACCAAAGAATAAGAACTCAAAGAATGTATTACTTATCAGTATATGTTAACCTCCCTCTCAAGAGTTGTTAAGTCCCCTTTATATATTAGGGGAAACCTACCTTTTAAGATATTATCTTATTGTTCTATAAAAGGCAAAAGTCCATGATTTGCTAACCGTTGGTCCCTTTTTGACTCGTTCCGTGAATTCTGCCATATTGATTGGTTAATGGCGAGAATTACGGACCCCCGTCATATGAGTTGGCAAAGCTTTCTTCGAGACCGTTAGAAATAGGACCGATTACGCCTTTGGAAAACTTGAGGGCAAATCTGATGATTTCGATGGCTAACTTTGACAATGCTTTGGGTTCGATCACTATCACCATGTGCTGATCTTGGCTGATGGTATTAGATATCATATCGATCTTTGAGCTCGACTTCACCCGATCACAGATATTTCGACCCCGGCCTAATTAGGGAGTTCGGAAGCTCGATCGAATATTGAGCTCGGTTTTACCCGTATACAGTGGTAAGGTAGATGGCATTCATAGAGGAATATTTTTGGGCTGTGAAGGTGGCGCGACAGTGGTTGAAGTGAAAAATAAATTGTATAGTGTCTAGGTAAAGAAAAATATAAAGTTGTGGATAAGTACTGAACAAATAGCCGTTCCAAGAGAAAAATCAGTCATCCACTATTGCTAAAACGCACTATATGGCGACGGTTATAAAAGTCATTGCAAAAATGCCTATCTACGGCAACGGTTTCTACACTAATGCAATGGTTTCAACATTAAAGTTTCTTGATAGCACCTAAAACCTTATTCAACGGCCATAACCGTGGCAATAGATGGTCTACAGCAAAGGTTATATAACCGTTCCAAAATAAAGCATTGCCATAGGCCTTATTTCTAGTAGTTTGGTATCACAGATGGAGAGTATAAATGATAATAATGTGGAACTGATCATCACAAATGTATGAGGTGATGTAATTGTGGGACTGTTATGGAAAAGAAAATGCTCGACTATTGTCTAGCGGTTACTTGGAGATGTTAAGGGAATATGAATGTTTTAAAGGAAAAAGAAACGAGAATTGCTCTCGTTTGAAGAATGATTACCTTCTGAGTTACCTAGAAAGCTTTAAAATACAACAAATGTAGAAGCACATACATAACAGTTATAGTATCATTGCTGCGAGCGCGAAAATTTAAACATGATGCAAATTCCCTTCGGACCATGAAATTTATCTTCGGACAATGAGAATGATGTCCTTAGACCATGACGTCATGGGCCATGAAATGTATAATAAAGGGATTCACAGGCCATGATATGGTGTCCTCGGGCCATGAGATGGTCCCTTTGGACTATGATGAATTTGAATAATGATGTGAAACTTTGAGATCCTTAGGCCATGAAATGTTGTTCTTAGGCTATGAAGATGATGCCTTTGGACTATGACGCCTCGGATAATGTGGCGATATTTTTGCTCAAGAAATGCAAGGGTGTGGCGATATTTGACTGTTCGACAAAGGAAATGGGTAGTTCTTAGACATATGCAGATGACAAAGGTAGGGTTTTATCCTTATGCAGGAACGATGGAAGGTAGTGCTTAGCCTTGTGTGAGATAGAGTCATAGCTTATCCTCATAAAAGTGTGAGGGAAGTGCTTAGCCCTATGCAAATGATGGGGGTAGTACTTAGCCCTATGTAATAATGGAGGTAGAGCTTAGCCTCATGCAAGTATGAGGACAATGCTTAGCCCTATGCGGGTGATGAGGGATATGCTTAGCCCTGTACAAACGAAGGTAGTGCTTAAACTTATGCAATAATAGAGGTAGAGCTTAACCTCATGCAAGTAATGAGGGCAGTGTTTAGCACTATATAAAGAATGGCAATGCTTAGCCTTATGCAATAACAGAGGCAGAGCTAAGCCTCATGCAAGTAATAAGGGTAGTGCTTAGACCTATGCAAAGAATGAGGGCAATGCTTAGTCCTATGCAAAGAAAGGCAGTGTTTAACCTTATGCAATGACGAAGGTAGAGCTTAGCCTCATGTAAGTTATGAGGGTAGTGCTTATCACTTTGCAAAGAATGAGGGCAGTGCTTAGCCCTATGCAAAGAAATGCAATGTCTAGCCTTATGCAATGACGGAGGAAGAGCTTATCCTCGAGTAGATGCGATAAAGGAAAACAATTCTTAGCTTGACCTATTTAGGCTTGGTGGCATCTATCTAAGTGAAGATAGCGGCACCATCGTATATCCTTTATGGATACTTCTGATAATGTTGTATCTGTTATTCCTTTATTCAATGAAAAATTGTAAGTTTAGGAAGTTTGGTTCGTGGTTTTGACCCCTTGTTTCGTCCTTGCTTGTGACTTTGATTTTTGATCTTGACACTATTGTGCCTTGAGCTAGCCTAGGTAGTATTTGGCTATTACAAAAATTGAGTTTTAAGAATATGCATTTTGTAATTGGTCAATCATAAAGAATGCAGTTATTAAAAATAGATAGTTTTATTGAATCGTAAACTTTGACACATTTTGGGACGTTGTAACGTCCTTATCCTATGTAGGATTGTGAGGAACCGCCTTGGAATTCGCATTCTGCCCCAATTCTGATGGGTTGGACCTGATATATTTTGATAATCCTTTTCTTGTAATTCTTTGGTGCGATGATATCAGATCTGATGAAACTTGAAGTTTCCCCAATCTCCGACCATAGTGGGAAATGGAAATTTATTATAATGTTACCGAACTCACAGAGCTTCTTACTTATCCCCTCTTAAACGGGAATCAGGTCAAGCGTAGTGCATGTTACATCAAGAAGGAAGTGCCAGTGCAGTTTTAGACATAATATCTTTGATGGTGTCTGCATGTCACGCCCCAAAACCAAGGAGCACGACCGGCGCTCAACCAAGTGAACCCGACCGAGCAAGCCTGTTAGATTTCCTTCTACCCAAACTCATCCATGAATGAAGATAATATATATTTTTCATTAATTAGACAAAAACGTGATCATATCTACAATACCAATTCATTACCGATAGTTTTCATCATTTTTTAAAGTCTCCGTTTCACACACATTTTTCATAATCTGAAGTGGAAATAGTAATTCAAATACAACATAACGAATTTGACTTCCCCAGCACCAATATACAACCCACACTATGTCTACGGAGCCTCTATAGATAGAGAAGAGTACAATGATAATGCTGGCAACAAGGCCCCGGCTATACCACAAACAGAATATACAAAGAACAAAAGATACATGACCTCGAGATGAAGTGGGGCTCACCAAGTTAGCTGGGAAGAAGGTGTATTGCTATCACTGGTCAATATCTGCTTCTGTGGAACCACCTGCATCCATTTAAAGATACAGCGCCCCCGACAAAAGGGACGTTAGTACCGTTGAATAGTACTATTATGAAAATCAAACACCAAATTAAGAATTTAGAAATACAATATGAATATGATGAATTAGGGCGATACTAGAATAATATATATAACCGTTTAAACCAGAGCAAGCTTATTAAGATCTATCAATAACATTTATAGGATTTAAGATGAGATCCTCTATAACCATCTTCACACAAAGCGGCCCTGCCACCTCAACCGATGTATGCAGGTGGAGGTATAAGTACAATACCACAACTCTACTCAAGCGGCCTCACCGCCTCACTCCAATGTATGTGGGTGGATGTATAACCACAGTACCAAGAACCTACACAAAGCGGCTATGCCGCCTCACCCCAATGTATGTGGGTGGAAATGCATCAATGATACCAATACTAACACAAAGCGGCTATGCCGCCTCACCCCAATATATATATGTGGGTGGTGGTGCTACAACAATACGAAAACTATACAGAAAACAGTCGTACCGCCTCACCCCAATGTATGCGGGTGGAGGTGCAGTCCCACAATACCATAATCCCAACACAAAGCGGTCATGCCACCTCACCCCAATATATACGGTTGGAGGTGTATCACAATCCCAATCTCTACACAACTTGGCATAATAACTTTCATATAAATCACGACTTGAAATTATAAAATATTGATACACAATCCATAGTTTGGAACACATCCTCAATTTATAATGCAATATGATAATAGCATTTGAAACACGAATTGAACATATATCTTTATCACAAAAGTTATCGAAATACTCGATTTGTAATCAACATCTTGGAACCTACAAGGATAATAGGAATTCCAATTCTTAAAGAATAGTTTAGCCAACATACCTCACTTGAGCTTCCTTACACTCTAAATATTCCGGAATTCTTAGCAACTTCAATCTATTTTAGAAATATAACAAATTGAACCAAAATTAGGAAGATGATCATGGTTCTAGCTCATTTGAGCATTTTATCAAACACTAGGTGTGCATAAGGTTTCAAGGTCCTTTTATGGAGGATTCCACCATCCTATAACCCAATCTTTACCATGCTTAGTTCAACAATCTTCCTACACCCCTTGATATCACATGCATGTAAAATAAACAACTCTCATGCCCAAATATTATCTTGCTAATTACCCATTTTCAGATAATTTTGAATATAGGGGTTAGGGTGTAGAATCTTACCTCTAGGATGAAGACCTAGTGAGTTCCCCTTCTTAATCTTCCAAAATTTGAGCAAGAATTGAAGAACGATTATTGAAGAACACTTTCTCACTCTAAGGCACACTCTCTCACTCTAAAATATCAGATTATAGCTCAAAATGGCCCAAAACGTGTATTTAACGAACTAGGGTCGGGTTTTAAAAACCCAAAAATAGAGCTCCGGAACAAGGTCTATGATCGCATATATAATCGTATAATTGATATGCGGACCGCATATCAGTCGTATAATTGGTGACCAAAATCGGCCTAAAATCAGCCTCTGTCTGCGGTCACTATGCGGCCCGCAGACCTGTTCTGCGATAGCATAATGAACCGCAAAACAGTTATGCGGTCGCATAGTCGACCGCATAATTGCATCTAAACTGACCATCTCCTGCCTCACTTCTGCGGCCATTATGCGGCCCGCAGAGTCATTATGCGATCGCATAATGGACCAGAAAAATGTATTTTTCTGCCAAAACTTTTCCTTTATTTTTTGGTGCATTGTTCAACCCAAAAAGTCCGACGTAAGCCTAGTTCGGCACCATGAAATATTATTTTTCCTTTGCAAAACTTTTACGGGGCCTTACACTGCATTGATAGGTTTTGTCCATATCTCTCCATCTATTTCTGATAGTATGAGTTCTCCTCCCATCAACACTCGGTGAACCATGGAAGGACCTTGCCAGTTTGGTGAGAATTTAACCTTTGCCTCATCCTACTGTGGGAAGATTCACTTCAGAACCAATTGTCAGGGTATGAATTGTCTTGGTCTAACCTTCTTATTGAAACCCTTGCCATTCTGTTCTGGTAAAGTTGGTCGTGACACACCGCATTTATTCTTTCCCCGTAGATGAGAGCCAACTGATCATATCAACTTTGTACCCATTTTGCGTCACTAATATCAACTTCCTGTATGATCCGCAGGGAAGGAATTTCTATCTCGGCGGGTATAACAGCTTCGATACCATAAACCAACAGATAGGGAGTTGCCCTAGTTGATGTTCGGACCGTAGTGCGGTATCAAAGCAAAGCAAATGGTAACTTCTCGTGCCATTGTTTGAAGTTGTCTACCATTTTCATTAGTATTTTCTTAATATTCTTGCTGGCAGTTTCTATGGATCCATTCATATGTGGTCTATATGCATTGTATATTTTGGTGTTTGATCTTGAATTTCTCTCACATGGACTGCATCAGATCATTGTTGAAGTTGGCAACATTAGCAGTGATAACTAACTCGGGCACCCCGAATCGGTAGATAATAAGATTTCGAACAAAATTCACTAGGACCTTCTTTGTCATGACTTTTTAGGAGGCAGATTCAATGGCTAACAGGATAAACCTATGTTTTTTGGAGGCGACAGGCTCGATTGGGCCAATGACATCCGTTCCCTAAGCGGCAAAAGGCCAAGGAAAACTCATCACATTGAGTTCATTAGGTGGAACTTGTATCATATGACCATGTACCTAACACTGGTGACATTTCTGTACGTACATGATGGAGTCACTTACCATAGTCATCCAAAAATATCCCACCCTTAGTATCTTCTTGGCTAGACCGAATCCATTCATCTGAGGTCCGCATGTCACGGCATGAGTCTCTTTGAGCAGTCTAGATGCTTCCTTGGCATAGACACGTCTTAGAAATCCTAGATCTGGAGTTTTTTTGTACAAAATTCCTCCACTCTAAAAGAAATGGTTAGCTAACCTCCGTAATGTGCACTTTTAAGTATGTGTAGCATTTTCCAGGTACTCTCCTTTTTCCAAATGCTCCCTAATATAATGAAACCATTGATTCCCATCAAATTCTTCTTCAACATGGGCACAGTAGGCAGGTTGCTTGTGGATCTCTATTGGGATAGGGTCAATATAATTCTTATCCGGATGTTGTATCATAGAATATAAAATGGCCAACGCATTCGCGGATACTTTCTGAATCCGGGGAACATGTATGAATTCTATCTTTGCAAATATCTTGATCAATCCCTTCATGCAATGCAAATATGGTAGTATCTTGGTATTCTTGGTGGCCCACTCTCCGAGTACCTAATGTAGTAACAACTTTGAATCTCTGATTACCAATAGTTCCTGAAAGTTCATGTCAATAGCTCCTGAATATTCATGTTAATGTCCAACCTAGGGTCCCAGAATGCAAGCCTCACATTCCGCCATATTGTTTTCATACGAGAATCTGAGCTTGGCGGACACTGGATAGTGTTGGCCAACTTTTGATACCAAGACACCTCCGATTCCTACTCCCTTGATGTTTGTGGCTCCGTCGGAAAACAATCTTCAACCATCATAAGCTTCAGAGTTATACTCCCCTATGAATGATACCTCCTCGTCAAGAAAATATGTCTTTAATGGTTTGTATTCTCCACCCACATAATTCTCGGCCAGGTGATAGGATAATGCTTACCCCTTGACTGTTTTCTGGGTCACTTAAACGATGTCGAACTCACTTAGCAATATTTGCCAGTTTGCCAACTTGCTGGTAGGCATAGGTTTCTAAAAAATATACTTTAAAGGGTCCATTCTTGATATGAGGTATGTGGTGTATGCGCAAAAATAATGCCTCAGCTTCTGGGATATCCATGTTACGCCATAACATGTGCATTCCAATATTGAATACCGAGCTTCATAGGGTGTGAAATTATTACTCAAGTAGTATATAGCTTGTTCTTTCCTTCCGATCTCGTCATGTTGTTCCAAGACGCATCCAAATGCTTCGTCCAACAAGGACAAGTACACCAGTAGAGGTCTCCCATGACCAACACAAGAAGTTTGGACATATACTCCTTGATTTCATTGAATGATTTTTGACATTCTTCAGTCCAGCTTGTTGTAACATCCTTTCTCAACATCATGAAGATTGGTTCACATATTACCGTCGACTGTGCTATGAAATAACTGATGTAGTTGAGATGGCCCAAGAAACTCATCACGTCCTTCTTGTTCTTTCGAGGCAGCAGGTCTTGGATGGCTTTGATCTTTGATGGGTCTAGCTCGATCCCCTAGCGGCTGATAATGAAACCTAGTAACTTCCCGACAGTGACTCCAAAATCACATTTTGCGGGGTTTAGCTTCAATTTATATTTTTTCAGGCGATCCAAGAACTTTCCTAGATCTTCTATGTGATTTAGGCTCTTATTGGATTTGATGATGATGTCGACCACATAAACCTCGATCTCCTTGTGTATAATATCATGAAAGAAGATTGTCATGGCCCTCATGTAGATGGCTCTGACATTCTTCAAACCGAACGACATCATCTTGTAGCAATACACCCCCATGGTGTAATGAAGGCCATTTTCTCTGCCTCTCTTTCATCCATCCAAACCTGGTGATATCCGGCAAAATAATCGACAAAGGATTAGAGTTCATGCTTGGCGCAAGTATCAATCAAGATATGTATGTTTGGCAGCGGAAAATCATCCTTGGGACTTGCTCTATTCAGATCTCTGTAGTTGACCCATACCTTGACCTTTCCATCTTTCTCCAGTATGGGTATGATATTTGCTAACCAAGTCAGATACCCAACCACCTGAAGGACTTTAGCATTGATCTGCTTGGTAACCTCCTCTTTTATATTCAAACTCATATCTGGCTTGAATTTCCTATGTTTCTACTTTACTTGTGGAAACATTGGGTTGGTAGGTAGCTTGTGGCTACTATGGATGTGCTCAACCCTGACATGTCTTCATAAGACCAGGAAAATATGTCTTCATATTCCTTTAAAAATCTGATATATTCTTCTTTGTCGGATGGCGATAGGTAGATACTAACACGAGACTTTTTGTCTATTTCGGAATCTCCCAAATTAACCGTCTCAGTTTCCTCTAAGTTTGACTTTGGTTTGTTCTCAAAATCCTCTACTTCCCTGATGATTTCCTCGGGTATTACATCATTTCTCATTTGTAAGGCCCCATAACATTCCGGCAAGGAATTTAAGGTTTTGTAGTGCCGGGATAGGAAAATGTGTTAGAAGGTTGTGGATACTTTTCGCGGAAAGCTTGTGAGTCGCAGTACGGACTTTTTGTGTTAAAGAATGCATCAAGGAGTTGGTGGAATTTTTCGCTGAAGGAGGCAATTATGCAGTCAGATTCGCGACCGCAGATCCATTGTGCGGGCTGCATAACCATCGCAGAGTTGAGTAGAAAAATAGTTGAATTTTGAAGGTCGTTTTGCGGTCCATTATGTGATTGCATAATCATTTTGCGGTCCGCACTTCCGTCACAGATTTAGCATGAAGAATTTTTTAGGGTTCTACGGTCCATATTCCGGCCACATAACTGGTCTGCGGACCGCAGACCTGCCATAGACTAGTCCAGGCTAGCCCAGTTATTGGTATTATTTTTGCGGGCCGCATATCTATTGTGCGGTCCACTATGCGACCGCGGAGTTTAGTTCGGAGGGTCCATTTTCTATTTTTATAACTTGACCCCATTTCTTATGAAACTACTTTGGGGTCATTTTGGCCAGGTTAAACACATATCTTAGAGAGTAGGGAGTGCTTTAGAGAGAGAGGAAGGATCCCTAAGTGCATTGATCATCAATCCCGATCCCAATGTTGAAGATTCAAGGGAAGCATTCACTAGACCATCATCTATCCGGGTAAGACCTTGTCTTAAAATCTTCATGCAATTGTTATGGGTTTAAGTAGGTTATGGAGTTGGAGATAGGCCTTGCATGTGACAATATGTGGTAGTATGTGGGGTTGTTGAACTATTTTTGGGTAGTTTCTTGTTGAAATTGGTGGTGGGAGGAAGGGATGACCATTGTAGAGCTTTGTAGTCGATTTTGCATAATAGGTGTTGGACAAAATTTCCAAGAGAGTTATATCATGAGAATCCTTCTAATTATTACCCGATTTTCGCTATCTTTCTATAGATTGGTATTGCTAGAAGTATTGGGCCGTTGTAGTAATCTAAGGAAAGCTCAAGAAAGGTATGTTGGCTAAACTCCTCTCTTAGAATTGAATTTCATGATGTTCCCGTAAGTTTCAAGTATGGTTGGCCCAGGTTCCTAAGTCCCATGTTCCGATAAATTTGAATATCCCAAGTAAACTTTGTGTTGAAAGACGTATATACTCAAAACGTATTCCAATTGCTCCTATCTTATCATGATTTCTTTCGAGAATGTGTTCAAGTATGGTTTATGTAATAAAATGTTATAACTTCAATTCATGTTTCAAACGAAAGTTCTTTATGCTTAACTTGGAAAGAAAACCCAATGTGCTTAAGACTCGTATAGCTCATATACATATTAAATCTCTATTTCCAAATGCCCTTATTGTTGATAACTATGACAATGTTGTTGACACCCAATTTTGCCCTTATATTTTTTGAAATATATATATACTTTCAAAATAGCACTTTTTGCATCATTATTTAGTTTACAAACCTGTACAAGCATTTTCTATAATTTTTCATAATTTTTTAGAGCTTTAAATTAATTTTCGTGCATTTAAATTATATAAATTTCTAGTAATTATGCCTTTAAATTATTTTATGATGACTTAGTTACCTAAAATTATTATTTTTGCACCTATAGTATATGTTTCAAATATTTTATTTCATTCCATATATTTATATTAGCATTTTTAAGCTATTTATCTAATTTTACAATAATGACCTATATTCATACACTATTTCTCTTTATTTTATATTAGTTGTGTCAAAATAGCATATTTATATTTTTTTAATTTAAGCATTTCAGTGCATAAGTAATATTTTCATTTACTTATTAAGCATTTTTTTTAAATCATTTTGATAAAATTTTGGGTATTTAAATAATAGCCCATTCTAACCAATTTTGGACCACATTAGCGGCCCAAAACTACCCAAACCTTAGCCCAGTCTATCCCAGCCCAAATCCAAACAACCTCTTAACCCAAAACCAGGTTGATACCCGTTAATCGACCTGCACCGTTCAAATTTTTAATCAAGATCAACGGCCTTCATTCATCCTCTACTTTTAAATTAACCTCACCCAAACCCTAACCCTTATTTTGCCCATCCGCCGCCCCCAAATCCTCTCGAACCTTCTCCTCTCTCCCCAAAAACCCTAGCCGCCCCCTCAAATCTCTCCAAATCCATCTCAACCATGGATTCTCTCCATGATTTCCTTACCTTTTGTGTGTTATCTCGTTATTTTCTACAAAACTCTGATATCACCTAGTACTTGCCTAAACATGGCAAGTACTCTCACTCAGAATCCGGCCATTCAACTTTAATCGCTTGAATCTGGACAGTATTTAGTCCATATACATCATGATCATGGCTATATGGGTCCGATTAACCAAGATTTTTGGCCAATCTTTGATTTCTGTCAATTAGGGTTTACCTATTTTTTCCCTAATCCAATTTTTATTGATTCTGCATGTTAATACTTTCTTATTTATGTTTGATTTTACAGTTTTCCTTGTTTATTGGTTCGATTTCTGTCACTATATAAACCTCTCCCCATCCCCTTTGAAGCAGACTGGGAATCGACATCCTTTCACTAAAAATTAGAGCTTTGTTCTGTGATTCCCTCATTCTCTTGTTTTGTACTTCATTTTGGCCGGCGGAAAGCCAAGGCCACTGAGATTCTGTTATTCGAACTTTCCCTTGGTGCGAGCATTGCCCGAAGTTCTTTTGAAGATCTTGGGAACTTTGACGCATTGAGATTCTGGGTTCTTGTGGAATTTTTGTTCTTTGTTGTCCGTTTAACTGGTAAGTCGCTTGATCTTTTGCAATTTTATTTTTTATGTGACTCTGATTTACATGTGCTCTCGCTTCTGAAATCTATGGCTTAATGTGTTTCTAGGCTACTTAGGCACAACTCGGTTAGCTTTACACTCATTTTAAATCTCTCTAGCATTTAACTCCTCCTAATGCTGCTAGTTCTGACATTGTCTATGTCTAACTTGGATAATCTGAACTCTCCTAAGCTCGTTTAGCTAGTGTATTGGTGTCTGAATGTTCATGAATATGCTTACCTGCTTTGTCCTGAATCTCTGTAATGAATGCCTCACATCTGTTATAACCTGTGTTAAGACCTTCACTGTTAACTATGACTTATTTCTCTGCTATTGTGTCACTCAGCATGCTCACTTGATCTCATACCCTTTTAATGATGGCTTTAAATTATAGAACAGTTATCTCAACTTGTTTTCCCTACCATGTTTGAACTGTTTTAAGATGAATCCCTGGCATAACTTAGACCTTCCCTAGTTAATTAGTCTACTGGTCAATACTTGAATGCCTACATTTTCCATTTGACATGAGTTTATTTTCACACTGTTCTGAACCTCTGCAATGATTATCTTGCATATGTAATGTGTTCTAATCTGTGTTAAGAATTTTTTTTCTATCAACTATGACCTTGCTTCCCTGCTAATATGTCCCCCAGCATGTCTTTGGCTCACTTAATTCCGTGTTCCTTCAGTGATTACTTGACTTGTCACAATGTGTGTTCCCCTATCATGTCTAAATGCTGTCTTGTTCCCTGATGAGAGTTAACATGTCTGTCTTATGACACTAGGATGTATACTTAGCATAATTTGGATTTTTTAGGCTTTAACTTGTTAGTACTATGCACTTGTGCATGATAATCTTTGTCAATCTTGAAAACTTGTTTTTTCCCCTAACTCTTTCAATATGTGGCCGTCTATGTGTTATTTTACTATGTGTTGAACCTGCTGTCTAAGTCCCTGCTGAACCTACGTTTAATTTTTGTGACATGTTTGATTAGTTGCTTTGTGTTCTCATCCCTGCTATGTCTACTTTAAGTTATAAGTGTATTCCCTCAATTCCTGTCCCTCAACCATTGTCCACTCTCCCTCATTTGTTATCTATGCTATCTTTAACCTCTCATTCTTTGCCGGCTGAAAGCCAAGGCTACCAAGGCTCTTACTACTGACCTCTCTAATGTGAGCACTGCTCAGGGTCCATTGAGACCCTTGTGAACTCTAACACACTAGGGCTCGGTCCTAGTCATTCTCTCAACCTCCAAAACTGCGCCTAATACTCTACTTCCTGTCATGTACTGTATATCTATATTGGTTGTCCCAAGTGGTGCAACACTTGTGCTGTGGCTCATTGTATTGGTATGGACTCCTATATAGATCCCTGAGTCGTGTATTGAATGAGGTTCTTTGATGAAGGCATGAGTATGCTATGTAAGAGATATTGAAGGCCCAGTAAAGTTGGGTATTTAGTTATTTTATTTGGGCCTGCTGTGGGCCTATTGTTACTGTTATGTAGAACTGTTACTTTTACTCATTGTTAGTAAAAGGGAATGGGGTAGATTTTAATATTTACATGCGATGGGTAGATAACATGCCTATAGGACTTGGTAATATATTTGCTATACGTGTTGTTCGATTACATGAGCATTGTAGAGATCATGACATTGGGGAGCACACACACATTACTTGTTTACTATTAATCATGAGTTCAAATGCTATGTCTACTGCTACGTGTTTATAGACAGCATGCTTATAGGGAGTAAGCACCCCCTTCAACCTGCATGATTACTTTCAAATATACTAGAAACCTGCCTATAGGAATAGATGAGTATTTCTTCAATTCGCTTTAGTTATTCACTAGAAATTATGCCTATAGGATTTTTGATCACTTCATTCGTTATGGTATTGCATTGAGCACTAGAAATCCTATTTATAGGACTAAGTATAAATGAAACGAGTTCTAATCATCAATCGTATAGATCCTGCCTATAGGAAATAATTGCTCGTTAATTGGTTAATGCTAGACCATTCAAACACTGCTTCATGCACGTAGTATGAATAATTCTAGGACTCTTTCCCTAGCAGATTTTGTTGTACCCAACTGCGTAAATCACTTAGGCATAGGATTGGTAACTTGAAACTCTCAACAATTAGATTATGATACCTGCATGATTCTATCTATAAGCTATATCATGCATCTAAAATCACTTGCATACTTTGATCGCCTATAAGGCATGTCTATAGGATTCTGCAGATTCCTGATTGGCATATGTGTTTGCGTGCATTTGTTGCTTAAGTGTGGCGCCAAACTTAATCCTTGACTGCCTATATGTGATGTCCAATGTGTTTTGTATGTCGCCTAGTTTTGACATTTCTGAGCAGCCTAAGTGAGGTCTAGAACCATCCAAAGTAAAGGTCCAATACCTCCTGGACCATAGGTATAGAACGGGTAGTGCACGCATAAGGTACGACCTATAATTGAATTAGTGTGCTTTAGGTAACAACTTTAACATAGTAATCGGGTAGCAGGGGTGATAGTCTGTGCCCGCTGAGTAATATGAGTAACACCCCATCTTGAGGGAGTTACGAAGTATTATTTATGTTGCACGGGGTGATCCTTTAGGCTAAAAAACTTAGGACCCCCCTCCTCTTTATATGCTGTTATTAGATCTAAATAGTTGTATCCTTATATTTGCACTAAGATCTGTATTAATCATGTTGTAGTAAAGTTCTGTGACTTCTAAACTCCTTTATTTATTTGATCACCTAGCTTAATCATAATCCAAATAATCTTAAGTTCAGTCGGCACCCACAATTGTGGACCTCGAGGAGTGCCTAACACCTTCTCTTTGAGGTAACTTGAGTCCTTACCCGATCTTTGGTGGCGTTGACTAGTTAAATAGAGTCATTTGCATAATACGTGCCTTAACGCACCTTAAACCGTTAGGTGGCGACTCTTCTCTTTTAATACCTCTTTAAAAGAGTTGTCACATATTGAAATCTGATTTCGCGAGAAAAAAGGGGCGCGAGAAATGTTTGGAAGTAAAAGAAATGAGAGCGAGATATAAAATGTGGCCATGGTTGTTGTATCTAGAGCATATGATTTGAATTTGTGTTTTAATCGTAAACCACCACGATCTCCTTTGTAAGAATTTTCAATGTGTTTTGAGTCCTTATTTACCCATGAGTTGAAACTATGTATTACCTTGTTAAAGAAGTGTTTCAAAAAGAAATGGTGTATTACCCGTTACTATTTGTAACTTGTGTTGCGATTGCAAGTCATTTTGCTCCATACTTTGGAAAGAAAACTATAGTGTTTAAAGCATTCATTATTAATGAACTTATGGTTATAATTTTCAGAATATTCTATGTGTTGATGTTTATGATGATGATCCTTGAAAGTAAAGAAATAAAAGTGTAGAATATGAGATACAACCATCGTGCCATGAATGAAGAATAATATGTATGGCCAAGAGAGCCAATGAGATAATGATGTTGTGAGTGGTTGAAAGTACTAATGAAGTAACATATGGCGTGAAAGGTTATGAGGTGAATGTATTTGTATTTCTGTTTCCTTTGTGTGTAAAACAAATTTTTTTGGGAGTATCATTAGCGACCCGAGGAAGGGTGGGTCGTAAGGCCCACACCCGAAACTATACGTGCTGGTGTAGGAGTGGATTATGATGATTCCCCTTAGTTGGGATAAGATAGATCTGTTGAGATTATACCCCTTGATTGGGATGTGATTTTTGATAGCCCTGGATTGGAAGTCGACCCACATGACATATGTGGGAAGGCGGCTTAGCCGATCGGATGGAGATCGGACGCCATGTCATGCGCATGGTGGTTCCTAATCTTGGTAACACCTTTTTTCGCATCACATGTCAGTCCACATTGTTTGTGGAGAGATGGCCTAGCCGATCGGGCATGATCGGACTCCGTGCTAAAACACGGTGGTATATCGGTGCTAATGATCTCCCAATCAAAAATAATATTATTTTCGCATTTTGAAAATTATTATGTTTTAACATGACATTTGGATATCATTGATTGTTACTTGCTACTTCCATGGTTTTCCCCTTCCTATATTGGTATTCTATTTCAAAGGAGGACATTTAGCTTCACATACTAGTACTATTCCACATATACTAATGCCCCTTTTGCCGGGAGCGTTGCATCTTCAATGGATGCAGGTGGTTCGTTGGTGGGCATCTTTGATCCTCGTAAGCAGTTACACTCTACTCAGTAGGTTTTGGTGAGCCATACTCTGTTTCGGGCCTGATATCACTTTATGTTGTACTTTGTGTATTGAGGTATAGCTGAGGCCTTCTTACCGACACTTTCATACTATTCTTCTGTTGTACTTAGAAGCTCCGTAGATATGTTGTGGGTGATGTTCGATGTTGGGTAATGAACTAGAAGTGTTGGTATTTGTCAAACATGTTTTCCATCGTAATTATGAACTTGTAATATTTTGAAAATTGTAAAATGAATATCCTTTGAGTAATGGAAAAGAATATGGAGCACTTGACTCTTCTCGTGTATATTTCTTGCGACTAATTCTAAAATTGTTCATGTATAAGGTTGGGTAGAAGGCATCAAGTAGGCTTGCTTGACCGAGGTATCTCGATTGAGCGTCGGTCGCGCTCCCCGAGGTCGGGGTGTGACATCATTCTTCTGAACTACTCTCATTGTGTTGCGTTGTCTCATTACATGTCACAATTGCTCATTCAACGGGATAGGAAATAATTATGCTGAAAAGAGTGCCAAGATAATAACACAAATGAACGAAGATAAATAATGCATTAATTTAAAACATAAAAATGTCAAAGCAAATATGACTCGATGTCTCGGGTATTTATTTCAAAGCAAAATACTAAATGCCTTAAATTCTAAAAAATAATTTAAAAATTATGCTAGTCTGCCAAAGCTACCCAGGTGCTCCACGAGCTCAGGATGGTGTAGTTGTCCAATTCCCTAGAAAAGCTCCGTCTCCTGCCATCTGGATGGTGAGATCCTCCTCCTCCTCTCCCAAAATCACGTTGCAATCCATGTCTTCTTCGGCGAGGAAGAACTTCTCATACTAGCCAGAATCTCATCTTCTTCAACCCCGGATCATGTCAGCCTTATGGAATATCTTATTCAATGGTGGTATAGATTTAGGCAATGGATAGTAGAAACCGTTCCATGAAGCCGTCCAATTCTTATATTCCTGAACGATGTATTCATACCCAATATCAAAGGTTGTATTCTGGGTCTGCGGTCGTATCGGTTCTGTTATCCCCTGAAGCTTAGGATTAAGAGGTATAACAAATCCCGGGATTAATTATCCCGGGGTTATAATATTTTGTTTATCCTCATGGGAAGGTAGGATAACTAGTTCCTGAATAAATAATCCCGGACTAATTAATCTTGGGATAACTTATTCCAACCAAACGACCCCTTAGAGTTATTAGTGGCCAACTGGTCCTCCCTACAAGTTGAATCGACCACTGTTGAAAAAATATCACCAACATTTATTACACGCAAAAGCTATTTTTGTTTCTTCATAAACGCGTGTTTAGTGCGCAACTTCATAACTTTAGGTCCTTTTCTTTTTAAAAAAGACTCGTTTGGCATATATCTCGAGATATCCCAGGATTAAATCGTGGTATAACTGATCCCGAGATTAGTTATCCTAGGATTGTAATATTTTTTTATCCTCATGGGATGGTAGGATAACTAGTTTCGGAATAAATAATCCCGAAATAATTAATCTTGGGAAAAACTGCAGGGCGTACGATTTTTCGGCACCAGCAAACGAAGACTATCACAGCGAAGTTTAACAAACCTCCAATTTCCTCCAAAATCAGGGTTATCTCCAAGTTTCTAAATCTAAAGATGGCCCTTTTCTCGTCCCAAAACATAGTAGTAGCCTCGATCAGTTCCCTGCACGGCCAAATGTCCATTAAGGATGGCAAGTTCTCCAGTATCCTTCTTGCATGATTCCTATCACACTGAGGGAGGTCATTCCACCAATCGATCAACATGGATGGAATGCTCTAGATCATACCAAACCTAGAAATGTCGTGCTTCATTTTATGCATTAAAGAAAAGAGTTACCCCTACCCCCCTCTTGATTTGATTAATTAAGCGATAATAGTCAACATGTTAGCAGATTTTCTCCAAGTGATGAACATAACATGAGAGTATCCTTCGGGATAGTACAGATCCCTTTTGTATTTTGGACAAGGTTCATCTAAACGAAATTTATACGCCATGGGTATTTAATCCATCCTATGTTTTAACATGATTCATGCGAAGTTTTGATCAGAGTAGGTTTCTAAGGGTCTAACTGGTACTCTCAAGCGGATAACTTGATAGGGAAAGGCACAGGTTGGTCGACTGCATCGCTGATCGACTAGTCTACTGCTAATAAGCCTTTCTGATTTGAAAAGGGTATTTTCAGAAGGCGCAGACACTCATCAAGCATCACTATCTTGATAATAGGCACCAGTGGAATATGATATTGAAAGCATGCTTATGCAAAATCAATAACACATAGTCAAGTAATTTTCATGGTGAAGAAACACATAAAGACAATATTAAAATGTGTTAAATAAGTAAGGAAGAAAAGGAAAAGGAAAGACAAAGGGAAATAAATAACATGGTTCAGAAAATTTGAAAAGCATGATTGAATCGAAAAAGCAAATAGATGAGAGGGGAAAGGGATGTTCATGGTGTAATAATTTCAAGCAAGTAAAGGGATGGGGAAAGTGAGGTAAATGAAAGAAGCCAAATAAAGCAACTCAATTAATAATCCCACACAAACAAAAATGCATTATGGTAAGAACCTACGTATTCTCAGCTGAGTCGCCAAGCTGTCGCGCCCCGTTTTCTCGCGAAAGCGGGTTTCGACATGTGACAACTTTTTAAAATGAGTATTCAAAGAGAAGAGTCACCATATAAATATTTTAAGATGCATTAGAGAACCTATTTGCAAATAACTCACTTTAACTAGTATGTGTTACTAATGATCGGATAAGGGCTCAAATTACCTTGAAAAGAAGGTGTTAGACACTCTTTAAGGTCCACAACTGTGGTTCCTAGCCGAATTCTAAACTCTGTGGGATTTATCGAATCATAATTAATTATCCTAAGTGAGCATACAATTTAATTCATTAATAAACTAAAAAGAATAAGTAGCCAATGCAAGCGATTAATTATTATAGGTGGAGAATGACGATCATATATATCCCAACTATTAATAATCAACTAGTTTGAAGAAGCATTACGGAAATAATGTAAAGAAAATAGTTTGAAAGAACATACTTTGTTTCATTAATAACATTAATTGGTACACCCGTTTTGGGTACAAGATGTTCAACTTATATAAATCTAAATCTCTTAACAATACTAAACACTAAATGTACAAGGAACAATTAGACACGGTGGGGGTCCTAAATTTTTTCGCCTAAAGGATCACCCCGTGCAACATTAATAATATTTCGCAACCTTTAAGTGAAATGGTTGCTCATATTATCCAGAGAGTATAGACTATCATCTCCAGCTATCCGATTATTTTTTTTATGTTATTTTACCTAACATGCACTAATTCAATTCTAAGTCGTGCCCTATATGTGCCTACCCGTCCCATGCCTATTGTCCAGGAGGTATTGGACCACTATATAGGTGGTTCTAGACTCATCCTAGGTTGCTAAAAAATTAAAAGACTAAACTCCAAATAATTTAAACAAGTAGGACTCCACAAAGATACAATTAGCACAAAGGCTCACATGAATGTCAAACAATTACCAATTAAACGGTTGTAGAGAAGTGGTGGAATTGATAGATGAATTGTACATGAACATGCTTTTCTAGTCGTGACATTAGGCTGGAAAATGATGAATTGATTTGTATTATCGAATTAATTAATCTATAGCTAAAACACGATCTCTATATGAAAGAGTAGACAACCAGGTATGAACTAATTAAGTCTGTGACTTACATATGGATAATCTAACAAAAGTAGATCTTGTTACATCCTATATGCAGGATCCCTAAATGATTCATGTTTTAAACTATTTTTAAGTGGTGCACCAGTTATGTATTGAGGATTATAGTTACAATCCTGTTGTCATGGTTTCTAGGTGTAAAGTGTTAAGAATACAATTTTTGGTACATGGTAGCACAAATAGTTTAATTATTATTGCAATTGTGATGCCTGGATCGTAATGCGAAATTGACCTAGACTGCATAGGTTTGCATTTGCGATATTTTTGTTGTGAGGAAAGCAGGCTTCGTAATTGCAAAGCCCATGTCGCATTTGCGACTTCCCCCTTAGTTTGTCTACCTGAATTCCCCATGTTGATACAACGTGCCCCAAGAAAGCGACCGAATCCAACCAAAACTCGCACTTTGAAAACTTAGCATATAACTGGCTGTCTCCCAGAGTCTGAAGTGCAATCTGAAGATGCTGCTCGTGCTCCTCTCGACTGCGGGAGTAGATCAAGATATCATCAATAAACACAATCACAAAGGTGTCCAAATAAGGATTGAACACTCTGTTCATCAGATCCATAAATGTTGCTGGGGCATTTGTAAACCCAAAGGACATCACTAGAAACTCATAATGCCCGTACCGAGTCCGAAAACTTGTCTTATGGACATTGGATGCCCTAATCTTTAACTGATGGTAGCCCGGCCTCAAATCAATCTTCGAAAACACCTTGGTACCCTGAAGCTAATCAAATAAGTCATCAATCATCGGCAATGGATACTTGTTCTTGATGGTGACTTTGTTCAACTGCCGATAATCTATGCACATCCTCATCGATCCATCCTTCTTCTTCACAAATAACACAGACGCACCCCAGGGCGAGACACTAGGTCTAATGAAGCCCTTATCAAGCAAATCCTGCAACTGCTCCTTCAATTCTTTCAACTCTGGCGGGGCCATACGGTATGGAGGAATAAAAATAGGTTGAGTGCCCGAAGCCAAATCAATACAGAAATCAATGTCCCTGTCGGGTGGCATCCCCGGCAGGTTTGCAGGAAACACATCTAGAAACTCACGGAAAACTAGTATTGAATCCATGGTAGGAACCTCCGCACTATAATCGCGGACATAAGCTAAATAAGCTAGATACTCCTTCTCGACCATACGTCGAGCCTTCATATAAGAGATAACCCTACTGGTAGAATGGCCAGGAGTCCCTCTCCACTTTAATCGAGGAAACCCCGGCAAGGCTAAGGTCACTATCTTAGCGTGACAATCCAATATAGCATGATAAGGTGACAGCCAATCCATACCCAAGATAACATCGAAATCTACCGTATCGAGAAGTAGAAGATCTACACTAGTCTCAAGATTCCCAATGGTGACCACATACGAACGATAAACGCGTCTACAATGATAACATCTCCCACAAGTGTGGACACATACACAGGAGCACTCAAAGAATCATGAGGCACAACCAAATATGAAGTAAAATAGGATAACACATAGGAGTAAGTAGAACCCGGATCAAATAGAACTGAAGCATGTCTACTGCAAACTGAAACAGTACATGTGATAACAACATCAGATGACTCAGCCTCGGACCTAGCTGGAAAAGCATAGCATCGGGGCTGGGGCCCACCAATCTAAACTACATCTCTAGGACGGGCCCTAGCCGGCCTCCACCTCTAGCGGCCTGACCTCCACCTCTAATGGCCTGACTCCTACCTCTAGCTGGCTGAGGTGGCACGAGGGCAAAATCTAGCAATGTGCCTCGGATCACCACAAGTATAACAGGACCTCGGTTGTTATGACTGCTAACCCTGAAACTGACCCTGTCGACCTGAGTAACCACCCTAGAAACTCTGGAGCGTAAGTGCACTAATATGAGCTGGTGGTGCACTGTAGGCTAGCTGGTCGGAATAAGGCATATGAGGGCCACGTCTACCTGAAGCACTGTGGGATGCCAGAACTGCTGAATGAGATGGCCTAGGAAGATGGTCTCTATCAAAATTACCCTTGCCTCCAGACGAGGCACCACTGAACCCGCCAAACTGATGAGGCCTCTTGTCAGACCCCTGACCTCCCCCCTGTGTAAGAACCATCTCGACTCGCCTGGAAACATTGGAAGCCGTCTAAAAAGAAATCTCACTCCCGGTCTCCTTAGCCATTTGCAACTTGATAGGCTGAGCAAGTTCCTCAATAAACCTCCTCACCCTCTCTCTCTCTCTCTCGATAGGAAGAAGAAGAATAGCATGAGAAGCGAGATCTACAAAACGAGTCTCATACTGAGTGATAAACAAAACTGGCCTGCTGGAGATGCTCGAATTACCTCCGAAAATCCTCTCTTAGTGTGACAGGAAGAAACTTCTCAAGAAATATCTGAGTGAATTGGTCCCAAGTAAGAGCAGGTGACCTCGCTGGTCTGGTTAATACAAAATCCTTCCACCATCTCTTGGCGGAACCCGTCACCTAAAACACAGCAAAATCGACCCCATTGGTCTCAACTACCCCCATGTACCGTAGAACCTCATGGCAGCGGTCAAGATAATCATGTGGGTCCTCAAAAGGTGCACCACTAAAGTAAACTGGAAAGAGCTTGGTGAACTTGTCCAACCTCAATAAGCCCTCAGAAGACATAACTTGTCCATTACCGGCCTGTGCCACAACAACCGGCTGAATTACTCCAACTGGCGAGGCTGCTGGAGCTTGATACCGGGGAGCCATCTATTCCGGAGTAGGAGTAATGGGAGTTTGTGCTCCTCCCCTAGCCTGAGAGACGGCTGGTGCCATGGGAAATGTGCCAGTCTGGGCCACACTCTCCATAAGGCCCATCAAATGGACCAAAGAATCCTGAAGCACTGGGGTGGCGATGAACCCCTTCGGGACCGGAGCTGGTCTAATAGGAACAGTCTGGGTTGGAACCTCCTCATCAAACTCTACTTGAGGCTCCACTGCTGGTGCTGCTGCTCGAGCTATGGGCTGAGCTCTGCCCCTGCCTCGGCCTCTGGCACGGCCTCGGCCTGGACCTCTAACCCTCGTAGGAGCTGGCACTGGGGGCTCTAGATATTGCTCAGCTGAATATGCCGTACGGGTTCTCGCCATTTACGAGAGAATAAGAGTAGAAGAGTTCAATTAGCAACGAGTGAACAAAATCGCACAACAGAGAAGAATAGAAGTGAAATATATTCCTAAACTTCATAACCTCTGGAAGATAAGTATTTACGTCTCTATTGATCCTCCAGACTCTACTAAGCCTGCTCGTGAATTGTGAGACCTATGCAACCTAGTGCTCTAATACCAACTTATCACGACCCGGAATTCCCACCTTCTCGACCGTGATGGCGCCTAACATTTCACTTGCTAGGCCAGCCAACGTTAAAGGATTCTTTAAACCAATTTTAATCAATTTCAATAACATATTCAATTAAACTAAATAAAAGCTAGAACTGGAGTGAAGAATGACATAAAGCCCATAATATCTGATACAATTCGAATCTGGAGTCACAACTCATGAGCTTCTAAGATTTTCTACAAATAGAGTCTGAAAGAAATACAAATGTTCTGAATGAAAAAGAAACAGTAAAATAGGGAAGATAGAAGGGGACTCCAAGGTCTGCAGATGCTAACAGATCTACCTAGAGTCTCCAATAAGCAAGTTCAAGCTTCTAAGCCTCACGATCAACTAGGACCGGTACCAAAATCTGCACAAGAATTATAGAGTGTAGTATGATTACAACCGACCCCATGTACTCGTAAGTGTCGAGCTTAACCTCGACGAAGTAGTGACGAGGCTATGACAAGACACCCACATAATAAACCGGTACAGATAACAGTATATGTACAAGAAAACAACAATAATCGCTAAACATGTACTATTGGGAGGGGGACATGCTAAAGGGGCACAAGATATAAGAGATACAGCGGAAATGATAACCAGAATAGTCAACATGCTTTTAACCAGTGAAAACAACTAAACACAATGAAGAAAATTGCACGGCATCACCCTTCGTGCTTTTACTCTCAACCTCACAATGAAACAATGATACTGCACGGCATCACCCTTTATGCTTTTACTCTCACTCTCAATATAAATCAATAGAAACGGCATGGCATCACCCTTCGTGCATTAACACTCACAATATGGCACGCCATCACGCTTCATGCATAAACACTCACAATATGGCACGACATCACCCTTCGTGCATTAACACTCACAATATGGCACGGCATCACCCTTCATGCATTAACACTCACAATATAGCACGGCATCACCCTTCGTGCATTAACACTCTCCCTTACCACATAACAATGAACAAGTAATAGCAGGGAGATAGAATCAACAAGAACAAGCCTTACTTCAACAATGGTTCCACAATACCAAATCTCAACTTTGGAATCAATACTCAATTATCACAAAAGCCCGTAAACACGATAAGAACGATCAATTTAGTAAGTAACTAGTCTAACCATGGATAACAAGATCAAAGTAAGAAATAAACTACAAGGAACAAATCCCACCCGCATGCTTTAACCCGACAACAATGCAAAAGTACTCGTCATCTCACATATACGTTGTACCCAACATCTAAACATGTAGCAAGTAGACAAACAAGTCCTAATCGCTCAAGTCAAGGTTAACCATGACACTTACCTCGCTCCAAAAGTCCACTCAAAGCTCAATCACAGCTTTGCCTCTCAAACAAGCCTCCGAACCAATAAAATCTAGAAAATTACCAACCAAACGATTCAAATTAAGCCTTAGGAACTACTCACGATTGCAAAGGATTCAATTTAGGTCATTATTGAAAAAGTCAACAAAAGTCAACCCTCGGGCTCTCTTTTTCGAATCCCGAAATTCGGACCAAAACCCGATTACCCATTCACCCCCGAGCCCGGTTATGTAATTGGTTTTGGAATCTGACTTCAATTTGAGGTCTAAATCCCCATTTTACTAAAATCCCTAATTCTACCCAAACCCTCCAATTTCCACCATGAAAACACAAGATTTTAGGTTGAAATCTTAGGAAATGTAATAAACGATTGAAAGAAACTAGTTTAGAATCACTTACCAATGATTTGGGGAAGAGGAGTTCTTTGAAAAATCGCCTCTAGGGGTTTTCTTGTTTTGAAAATTTGAAGAATGGGAGAAAATCCCATCTTTCAGCTATTAGACCAGTTGCAGGTGTCGCAATTGCGACTGGGGGTTCGCAAATGCGAGTTGTTTCCTCGCAAATGCAAAGTTCACACTTCCTCCTATCACCGCAATTGCGATGACTTGTTCGCAAATGCGAACAGTGGCATCCTCGCAATTGCGACCAAATGATCGTAAATGCTAACTCAATGATGACCCACCCCTCTTCGTAAATGTGAACGTGATAGAGGTCGCTAATGCCAGAGGCTTGCACCATAACTGAAACACACCAGTAATGTTTCTAAGTCCAATTTCACTCTGTAGCCTATCCGAAACTCACTCGAGCCCTCGGGGCTCTAAACCAAATATGTACTCGAGTCTAAAAATATCATACGAACATGCTCGCGTGATCAAATCGCCAAAATAACACCTAGAACTATGAATCGGACACCAAAATCAAATGAAAATTTCTAGAAACTTTAGAATTGCTATATTAACAATCAGATGTGTGAATCACGTCAAACCAACTCCGTTTCACACCAAATTTGACAGACAAGTCATAAATATAGTACTGGACTTATATCGAGTTCCGGAACCAAATTACAAACCCGATATCCAAAAAGTAAAACAATGGTCAAATATTTCAAAGTCATTAAGCTTTCAACTTTCAAATTCCAACAAAGTGCGATAACTCGGGCTAGGGACTTCCGAATTCGATTCCGGGTATACGCCCAAGTCCCAAATTACGATACAGACCCACCGGGACCATCAAAATATGAATTCAGGTCTGTTTGCTCAAAATGTTGACCGAAGTCAACTCAAATGGATTTTAAGGCAAAGATTTTATATTTTCTCAGTTTTTAACATAAAAACTTTCTGAAAAAATACATGGACTGTGCACGCAAATTAAGGAAGGCTAGAATGAGGTATTTAAGGCTTCATAGCACAGAATTAGGTTCTAAAACATAAGATGACATATCGGGTCATCACAACGGGGTAGGCAAATTGGAAGTCCAATGGGTATGATATCTATTAACAAGTAGTACACAGAAGTAAAGCATGATTGTCAAGTAGCAGACAAAGTGATTTGGACTTATAGGCATGTTATCTACCCAACCATTCAATAAAATTAAATTACCCCAGGCCCCCTTTTACTATTTTCCCCATTATCAGTTTTTACAAATTATTACAGACTAAAATAAATAGTTACAGGCCCAATACAAGTACACAAATAACCCAGTAAGATATATGGGCCTTCAACATCTTTAAACTTCATGCAAACCAACAAGCCCAAGCTCCTGGTGCGTGTGGTCAGGCGGACAAAACATGCAGTGCTCAAATCAGGCCCCAAACCCAAATTCTCAACAAAGCCAATTCTAATAACTAAGGTCCTCACAAGATGGAAATTTCAAGCGGAAAACCATACAAACAAATTACTCAGACAACTCATAACTCAGGTAAGGAACATACGTACATTCATAATTTCAATCTTTGGGAATCATGGACGAACCAAGAAACAAGGTTCCCTAAGTGGCAATTTAGGGGATGTAGGCACATAAGCAAGGAAAGAAGAATTTTACCAATCTCATGAAAAGCCTACAAGCATATGCCCTTAGGGCAACATTAAAGAGTAACACAGAATCACATATGTTCAGGAAAACATACATTATTTGGAGTACCTCAAAGACGTATCTTCTATAATGTTCAAGTCTTAGTCCTAAGAAACTAACAGTAGTTCCTTACATGGAAGGTTCAACATGAAGTTTTAAGGCAACATGGTTTTGACTTAATCCTAATGTCACAACCCCAAAATCCCACCTTAGGCAGTCATGATAGCACCTAGTCTTTAAGATTAGGTAATCCTAATAGATATTAAGAACATAATAGGAATAACAACTAAGATATTAAACTAAACTGATAAAATATCACAATGAAGCCAAAATTGAACAACAGTCATAAAATTACCAAAAACGGCGGAACTGAGTCATAAAACCTAAAGAAATACATTAGGAATCTCTAAATACAACTCTATTTGATATGAAGATAAACAGTAGTAAAGAAATAACAGAAGGAGACTCTGAGACTCATGAACGTCAAACAGATATATCTTGAAGTCTTTAAAGCATCTAAATCAACTCACTGATGTCCCACATAGGCAGAAGTACCTAGATTTGTATAAAAATATGCAAAAGCGTAGCATGAGTACACCACAATGATACCCAGTAAGTATAAAGCCTAACCTCGGTAGAGTAGTGATGAGGCCAGGTCAAGACACCTACTAGACATAAAAATCTGAGAAAAATATTATTATAATCTAATAACGGGGAAAATTAAAGAAATTAAATAACAAATAAAGTAATTTATCAATACAAGGCTAACAAAAAACATAAAAGCAACAAATGACGATAAGGAGAGTACATGTGATAAAGACAACAAATAACCGATTACAACCAAAAATACGAATGGAATAAAGTAAGGAAACAAAAACAACAACCGTTCAAATCATCAAGCCTTTCCAACATAAAATTTACATCAAGAATCACACCGAGGTACCATACCTCTATACAAATTTCACAAGTCATAACAATCTTCCTTATCCGCTGCATGAGCCTTACATTTATTTTAAAAATATTTTTCCCAAAATTGCTACATGCGCTTTAGCCCCCTTATCTCACCGCGTAGCTTCAAGTAATTTTTTTACTAGCAACACGCGCATCAATATCACAATATAATAATCAACTCGCCCCACACGTGCCCATATGCCACAACATTGCCAAAATCAACAATACCAATATTATCATAACACATAGAACACGGCTCAACCACAATGTGTACATGAATCTCAATAACAATAAAATGAATGAGAAATAACTCAAGAAGGAAAGGTATTCCAATAACCAACAATTTTTACCACAAACGTGTTAATAGTTCTCAACAACTACATCTTCAATAACTCAAGAATGAAGGTATTCCCATGAAATGATAACTTCAAACTCTAGTGCGTAACATAAGCTTAACAGTGAAAGAGATAACATGAAATAGCAACTACAGCTAAATGCATGAGAGTAACTCAACGATGAAAAGAATAACATGCGACAACAACTACTAATAAATGCATATAAGAGTAAAATCAAAATTGTCAATTTAAACTTCAAACATCAACATTCATGTAGCACCCATAACCCCAAAACGAGAAGAACTAGCCACTCATAGTCATCCTAATCATCATAAGAATGTTTAAGAGCATACAAGTAGTACAAGAAAGAAAAGAAAGCTCTATGATTTTTGCTCCTAAATTGCTCCGACAGGGTTTCTCCTTTGCTAGAGTCGAATTCCCCTCAAAAAGTGTGTTTAAGGACTATTTATATATGTAGGAAAAGTCCTAGATGATTTTAACCACGTCCAAGCAAAACAGGGAAAAGTTGGCCTCCAAAATATCTTGGGCGCGTTGCACTGATTATGGCACTGAAATTCGGTGCTACAGTTGGTGCTAGCCACTGACTATGGCATTGCAATTCAGTGCTACAGTTGGTGCTGGGCTCTGACTATTGTAGTGAACCATTATTCCTCCATTCTTTTTCCAATCACTCCTACACAAATAAACAACATAATTAGGCTCAAAACATTATAATGCACTTTAATTATCACTAGTATTATACTAAAATATAAGGCAATTATCATCATATTATATGTACTTTTAGCCAATTATCACCACCCCCATACTTAAGTGTTTTCTTGTCCTCGAGTGAACCAAGACTTCACCAACAATCCCACCTCAAAAGACAACCACAAGCACACAACTTGGAGGAGCATATATCAATTACGCATGTTACACGTATGACTTTGGTCGATAACAACAATTAAGCTCTAACATATGTAATTCTCACTCACTTACCACTTTTTCATCCAAAACTTATTCAAAGTATGCAAATCATGTGGACAACATGCTCATGATACTCCTAGCCTCAAAAATCGACTCAATATCACAAAGCACCCATAGCTTGAACACTCACCCTAACCAAGAAGTCTAATAACATTACCTATCTATTGCGAAATTATGTGCCCTCACAACAAAGCAAAGAGAGTAGGCAGTCCGCACAATCAAATCAATTGTTGAAATGTAATTAAAGGACTCACTCTGAGTCGGTCCCATAGACGGCAGCATCTTATGCCTTATCCTCAGGACAAACACGATAATGGTCAGGCAACTCTCCATCAGTCTCCTCACTTCTACCTGTGACCACGTCACCATCCTCCGTATCATCCTCATGGACATAAGGCTCTGGAGTATTATCATCTTCCTTTAGCGGGACTCCATGACCTGGCCCAAGGCCAACCAGCTGCATAGCATGCCCGTTGAGCGGATGTCGCTCAAGTAAATGCCTCCTCTCATCTTCTGTAGCAAGCCTACCACTGATCCCAAGCTGAAGATCCATCATCCCATATAAATACACAAATAGGCCCTCATCCCGAGCAATGCACTCAGGTGGAGTCAACGTGCTCGGCCCATCCTCTTCGAGACCCTGAACTCTAGTAATATCAAACGACCTCTTCGGAGCAGGCAACACTATGTCACAATCAGGATCCTCCTCAACTCCAATATGAACGTAAATACTGAGTCAACATATTCCCATAAAACATCCTGGATAACTTTTCGGTTCTCGTCAATGCCATCTTAAATCTCATCAAATATCCCAAATTGACTGTCTGCCTAGTAATCAAGAAATAAATCAAGCACACGCGTGCTCTCACCACATTAGTGTTATGCTCACCGAGTAGAGTCCTCATGCCAATCATCTTCAACCACACCCGAGCAAGCCTCAGAAAACTTTTCCATAGGAAGGCAATTACGGGTTCTCTTCTTCTTATCACAAATCCGTATAGCGTCAGATCTGACGCCACATAGAGTGTGTTTAATGGCACGATAGGCAATGCACTTTATGAACTCAATCAATGGTGTAGCAGGAATATCAAGGACATCCAAAAAGTTGCACAAGGTGCTAGGTACCAGATCAATCAATCTTCCTCGGATGGGTACCAAGTTCTCTTCATCTTGAATATCAAAACTGGCATAGAAATCTCGTATGAGGCTAACATTCTCCTCACCAGGATTATCGAACAAAAATTCACATTCCATTTTATGAATTTCCTACCAAATCGAAAAGTGTTTTCCTTTTAACACAGACTCATCAATAGGCATATCATAGATGTATTTGGTAGGCTTAAACTTTTTGAACCAATCCTTGCCATGCTCTTTCACAGACTTGAGCCCAAAGATCGGCTTCTTCTTTGCCAAATTTTCAGCAGGGGATGAAGCAGAAGCCTGTTGATTTCCTTTAGCTTGACTGCTAAATGTTGCCTCTGTGCGAGTCCTCTTCTTAGGTGGCAGTTTTGAAGTTGACATCTTTGATGAAGCCTTAGCTTTAGTAGCACCCATGTTAGGATGAGCCATATTTCTAAGTACGTGCAATCAAACACAAGTCATCAGTCATAGAATCGAATCCATAAACCAAGAATGGGTCAAAACGACCCCACATTTGAAGAACAAATGTATGACACATAAAAATTTATAAGGTACTCAGACTTCCCTTAGATAAGTTTCAATAAACTACATCAATATAAATCCAATTAACCAATCACCATAGAAAGAATACGCGTTTCAATATGATCGCTAAATGTGCGCAACTTAACCGGTTAGTAAGCTGAGAGTCAGATAGGCAAGAGATTTTAACATATGGACAGATAATGAAGGACTCCATTGACTTGCTGCAAATTTTAGTCCATGTGGCAAAAACATCATGAAATTCACATTATAGCATAATAAGTGTACAAAAATAGCTCCAAAGTTAGTGAAACTAGGCAGCCCCTCAGTTCAACATACGTTACACGCGACATTCCTACAATATTGACCATAACGTAATTCAACAAATCATGACTCCGTTGAGCCACCGTACACTTAATGATCGTGCCCATGTTCATCGAAATACTAAAACAGCTCAATCCTGGAGACTCGGGCTCCAATTGGGACTTGAATCGCCTTTGAGGCAATTCGTCAAACACTTAGCGCATACTATTTTGGAGAGCGTTTTATGCATGAGGGACTGTCCCATTCTCCCCATTCATCTTGGCATTTATTTTACGAACCCTCACATTAACAACCAATCAGCACAAGTACGGGGTACGGGGTCTTGGGATATAATTCCACTACTTTCAACATTGTTGAACAACTACTATGCCTAGAAGCAAGAAAAAGAAGAGAGGAGAAAAACTAGAAGCTAGCTAATCAGACTAAGAGAGGGGAGTGATAAAGGAGAGACTATTACCAAGGTTGGAGAATAAGAAAAAGAGAACATTACCTGCAGGCAGAGTAGCGCGGCAGAGGTAGTGAAGCAAGAAGTAGACGAGAACATGGGTTCTTTGTTCTCTTGCTGTGTTTTGTTTTAACATGGTTTGGGTTTAAAGGGGAGGGTTTAAGATACAAGGGATTGGGGTCTATTTTAGGAGTGATTGGTTGGATTATTTCGGGGCTAGGTCGGGTGGGCTAAGGGTTAAGAGTAGAGTTGTAAAAATAGAAAATAAAAACTTATCTAGGTGCAATGGTCTGTGCGGCGTAGTGCCCAGCGCAATGAGTTGAGCGCAATTGAGAGTGCAGTGCATTGTTCATCGACATCACTTCAATGTTATATTCCATGTGGTGTGGGAACTATGGAACCAAATTTGGTGCAACTAGCCGTGTGGTGCACTGCATGAAGAACCCAATTTGGTGCGTTATCAGGTGCGACACAATGGTTTTACATGAGCCCTTGCTCGTCAAACTTTTGCATTCTCTGTTTCTCCATAACTTCTTTGTTCTCCGAGCTCTTTTACCTCGCAAAATAACAATATGAATGCACCACTTGAACTCGGATCACATAATTCCACCGCTCTATGAGGCATCACGCTAACCACTTCAAAAGGACCCGACCAGCTAGACTTAAGCTTTCCGGGGAAAATCTTCAACCTCAAATTGAACAAGAGAACCTCTTGACCTGTCTCAAACTCACGATGTTGAATGTGCTTATCATGCCACTTCTTTGTCTTCTCTTTATACAATTTGGCATTTTTGTATGTGTGCAATTGGAACTCATCAAGCTCGTTGAGTTGCAATAATCTCTTCTTTCCGGCTAAGTCCATATCTATATTTAGCTTTTTAATCGCCTAATAAGCCTTATGTTTCAAGCTCGACAAGCAAGTGGCAGACCTTCCCATAAACCAACTTATACAGATATGTTCCAATGGAGGTCTTGTATGCAGTTCGATACACCCATAATGCGTCGTCAAGTTTTACAACCTAGTCCTTCCTGTTTCCACTTACCGTTTTCTCCAGAATTTGCTTCACCTCTCTGTTTGACACTTCCACTTGACCACTAGTTTGGGGATGATAGGCAGTGGAAACTTTATGCTTAACTCAATATTTTTCTAGAATATTGTTCAACAACTTGTTACAGAAGTGAGTTCCTCCATCACTTATCAAAACCCTTAGAGTCCCAAAACCTGTAAAGATGTGCTTTTTTACAAAGTTTACCACTACCTTTGCATCATCAGTAGGAAGGCAATGGCCTCCACCTACTTAGACACATAGTCGACTGCCAAGAAAATGCACCTGTGACCATTAGAGTGTAGGAACGGTCCCATGAAATCAATCCCCCAAACATCAAAGATCTTTACTGCAAGAATATTTTGAAAAGCCATCTCGTGCTTCCTTGTGATTGTTCCAGTTCTTTGGCACTGTAACACTTTTTAACACAGGCGTGTGCATCCTTAAACAATTTTGGCCAATAGAAACCCGATTGTATCACGTTTTGGGTGGCTCTATCCCTACCATGGTGACCTCCATATGGAGAAGCGTGACAGTCATGCATGATTGCATTCATCTCCTCCTCAGGAACACACTTTTGTACTAACTAATTTGCACATTGCTTGTACAGGAATAGTCCATCCCATAAGTAGAGCCTCAAATCATGTAGAGATTTTCTTTTATTATACGGTGTCAATTCTAGTGGCATCATCCTTCTTGCAATAAAATTCACGTAGTTTGCATACCACGAGGCTGCACTCGAGGTGACTACCAATAACTTCTCATCTGGAAAGGTTTCCTTAATTGAACCTCCCTCAGCCATATGGTTCCAATATTCTAATCTGGACAAGTGATCGGCCACTTGATTCTATGTTCTTTTTCGATCTCAGATCTCCGAGTCAAATTCTTGCAAAAGGAGAACCCAACGAATCAACCTCAGCTTGGCGTCTCTCTTTTCAAACAAATACCTTATAGCTAAGTGATATGTGTAGACAGTGACTTTAGTTCCCACTAGATAGGACCTGAACTTGTCAAACACCCACACTACTGCAACCAATCCTTTTTCTATAATAGTGTAGTTCATCTGGGCTGAATTCAGAGTTTTGCTCGCGTAATAAATGGAGTGAAAAATTTTATCCTTTCTTTGTCCCAAAATAGCACCTATTGTGATGTCGCCCGCATCACACATCAACTCAAATGGTTGCACTCAATCCGGGGCAATGATAATTTGTCAAGTCACCAATTGTTTCTTCAACTTCTCAAAATGCTTTAAGACAAGCATCATCAAATTTGAAGGGGATATCATTCTCAAGAAGCCTCCATAGAGAAGAGGAAAGTTTTGAAAAATCTTTAACGAAACAACAATGAAAACCTGCAAGGCCTACATCAACATTGCCAATTCGCATAGGGATGGTGAAGCTGCAAGGATCCTTAAGCTTTTGAGAAAGCTTGTTTTGGACCCCCGAAGTGCACTCCTCAGTAAGTGTGACTGTCTTGAATTCAGTCAATCTCCTCTTGTGAGCCACTACATCTTTGATGTACTTAGCATATTTTGGAATTTCCCGAAGTACATCTACCAATGGAATATTTAATTGAACCTGGCTCAAGATAGAGAGAAATTTGTTAAACATGCAATAATCGTTCTTCTTCTGCAACCTTTGGGGGAAAGGCGGTGGTGGCCTTGCAGCACCCACTGGCTCTTAACTTTCATCATCTTTCTTTGACTTATGTGTTGCTTTAGGAATCAACTCCCCCTCAGGTACATGTTTATATTTTCTCTTCTTTGGCACTTCTTCTAATTCCCTTCCATTTCTAAGTGTGACTGCATTAACTTAAGGATTCTTCTCTGTATCAGTGGGAAGAGCACCTGCAGACATAGTATTTTGATTTGATGCTAACTTCCCAACTTGTCACTTAAGTTTCCTAAAATCGGTCCTGGATTATTGATTGTCAAGCAACAACTTCTTCAACGGGCCATTCATACTCTTCTCTACTTGCTGGGGTGGCTTCTAAGGTTGATTGTAATTTCCTTGGGGCCTATATTGATTTTGAATCGTCTGATTTCCACCCCGAGAGAAGTTAGGGTGATTCTTCCAATTTGGGTTGTATGTGTTCCGATATTGTGCATGCTGATTTATCAGACCTCTACTATGTCGCCCCACATAATAGATGAATTCAGGATTCGTGGGACATATGTCACTCATGTGATCTTCCCCACATATATCGCAGCAAGTAGACGTTTGTTGCACATGTTACATTTGTTGTGCTTGGTGCATTTTCATTTTATTCATCTGATTTGCTAATTTTGCTATATCTGCTCTAATGGCAGAGAAATCATCAAGCTCAATTACACTTGCTGCCTTCTGTTTAAATGCTGTTCGTGGTTCTCCATCTCCTTGCCAATTATTATCATTTGCCGTGAAATTATTTAGCATGATCTTGCTTTCACTATATGACCTTGCCATGCAACTTCCCCCATAAGTTGAGTCAAGAATCATCTTTAACGTCTCGTCCAACCCATCAACGAAAGTGTGACCCAATACCTCATCAGTCTGACAATGATGTGGGCAGTCTCTGAGTACCTTCTTGTATCTTTCCCAAGCTTGATGAAGAGTCTCGCCATCCCATTATTCAAACACTAGAATCTGGCTCCTCAGTGATTTTGTGTTCTTAGGGAGGAAAAACTTGATTAAGAATTTTCGTGCTAGATTATCCCAAGTGTGGATCGAGTTGACGGGATCCTTATGCATCCATTCTTTGGCTTCCCCCAGCAGTGAAAAGGGAAATAATGTCAGCCTGATATAGTCCTTGGAAACGTTCGGATAATTGTAAGTATCCGTAATTTCCAGGAAGTTTTGAATGTGCCATTGCGGATCTTTATGAGATAGACCTACATACCGCCCTATGGACTAAATCAACTATACCATATACTGTTTGAGCTCAAAGTGACCCATGATATCAGGTTTCGCGATAGCCTGAGTCATATTAGCAAGATTAGGCCTTGCGACCTCTATCATTGGTCACTCTTCACTACTTCCATCTCTAGTGGTTGTGGTTGAACTACGATGTCCAACTCTCCTCTTGTTCTAGTTCTAGCTTCGACTTCCTTCCTTATCGAGCGAAGTGTTCGCTCTATTTCAGGATCAAGAGGAAGGAGGTTGTTCGCACTTCTACTCCTCCGCATTCAAGAGAAGAGCCTGCTTTAGCACAAATAAAGCAAACTAAAACATAAAACTTAAACAAATAATGAATAAAAGCTTAACTCAGACAAGTATCTAATCTCTAAGTCCCCGACAACGGTGTCAAAAACTTGTTGCGACCAAACACGCATGCAAATATACATGGTCATCAAGTAATAAAGTAGTGAGTAGAGTTTCATTCCCACGGAGACGTATGATAAACTCTTGACTAAATCAAACTCAAACAAATTATTTATTCAAGAGATTTTTCTCAAAATATGTAGGTGATTAATTAACAACCAAAGAAACTATCAAACAATTAAACAAACTAGAGATCGAATGAAACACATAGGCAGTTTCGGATAAAAATTAATAGAAGAAAATATTCCAGGGTCATAGGCTAGCTAACAATCCTGTTGTGTTCTCTGCTTAAACTGACTAATTGATTTATTTGGTTTGTTGATTAACAGGTTTAATGTTACTCATAAGAATCTGTCGATTTCTTATGCGCTTATTCAAATTAACTTAACGCCTATATGTTTATGGAATTAAGACTAACAAGAATGCATTTACAATTTCTGCATTTCAACCAAGCAAGATAATTAGGTATATGTTTATCCTAATTGTGAATCTGTTCCCCGATGCCCAGGTTCAAGAACTTGCTCTATTTAATCGTATATGCAATCTAGAGTTCCCACTTTTGACTTCAACTCTAGATTCGTAGATAGTATTTCACTTTTAGCTACGCATCAAAATAATTAAGAACATGATAAATGAATAAACTAATATGATAAAATCAAAATCGTCAATTTAAACTTCAAACGCCAATATTCATGTAGTACCCATAACCCTAGAACGAGAAAAACTATCCACTCATAGTCATGCTAATCATCATAAGAATGTATGAGATCATATAACTACAAGTAGTACAAGAAAGAAATGAAATTTCTATGACTGTTTCTCCTAAATTGCTCTAGTAGCGTTTCTCCTTTGCTATGGTCAAATTCCCCTCAAAAAGTGTGTTTAAGGACTATTTATATGTGTAGGAAAAGTTCCAGTTGATTTTAACCAAGTCCAGGGAAATGTTGGCCTCCAAAACATCTTGGGCGCGCCACACTGATTATGGCACTGAAATTCAGTGCTACAGTTGGTGCTAGGTACTGACTATGGCACTGAAATTCGGTGCTACGCTTGGTGCTGGGCACTGACTATGGCACTGAATTATTATCCCTTCATTCTTCTTCAAATCACTCATACACAAATAAACAACACAATTAGGCTCATAACATCAATATGCACTCTAAATATCACTATTATTTTAATAAATGTGAGGCAATTACCATCATATTATATGCACTTTTAGCCAATTATCAATATTCCCAAGTCCAAAATTACCATCCGAACCTAATGGAACCATCAAACTCCGATCCGAAGTCAAATTCACAAAAGTCAAACTCGGTTAACTCTTCCAACTTAGAGCCTTCTATTTGAGAATCATTCTTCTAATCCTGAACCACTCGAAAACCAAAACCGAAGATAAACACAAGTCATAATATACCATATGAAGCTACTCATAACATCAACCCATCGAACAGAATACTAATACTCAAAATGACCGGTCGGGTCGTTACAACCCTAAATTCTTATTTTTTCATTTCTTACAACTGTGATTTGAGGTTTGTAGAAGGATTCGTCATGTGCATTTGCAATTTCAATTTGGTTGTGTATAACCATATCTTACATGGTGTGGGTCGTTATATTTCCTTATTGGACTACCTCTGGGCTTTGTATTTTAGATTTTCGTCAAACCTAATGTCGATTGATAAACCTATGGTTGATTGTCGTCTAGTCATAGCTGTTTCCTGGAATTGGGGTTTATTTTTCTTATTCCAATCATAATTTTCAAATTATTAAATATGACATTGCATATTTGCATGTATGTAAGATGAGGAAGAAATCAATTGCTAAGAAGCATAATTCTTCGGCAAAGATAGCAATTTAAAGCCTGCTAACAGGAACGAAATGCAGATACTTCGAAAGCTTTTCTTAGTAAAGCAAATGTTGAGCCTTCAAAATATGCCACCAGGAAACAAAATCTAGATACTTTGGAAGCTTCCCCTAGTAAATCAATTGCTAAGATTTCAAAGTGTGATAGCGGTAAAAAGAACAGAGAGCCATCAAAGCCTACCTATAAAAAAAAGAACAAGATCAAGTTCTAAATTAGTTGACGAGGGCATACATGTTAGTAAAAAACCTGTTGCAAGGAACTTGGCGTTAGAGGGTGTTGATGAGGAGGAGAAAAAAAGACTTGAACATAAATTCAACACAAAGTCAAATGAAAGAACATGTCACCTAAAAAGCAACTATTCGAAGAAAAACATGAGTGTAGATGAAGCTTTAGCTGGGGAGGAGGATGAAAATGGTGATGGTGCTCCCGAAGTGGATGAAAATTGTGATATTGCTCAGGAGGTAGAATAAGATGATGATAATGATGATGAACAATTTGAAGACGGTGAATATGAGTTAGAAAGTGAACCACATGGAGCAGGTGAAGGTGACCAGGATGTTGTATCAATTCATGTGTTGTAAGGGTAATCGACGCATCTAAATACAAATTAAGAACTTTTCTGAGAAAGCATAGACGTTTCCCAGCCAAGATTAGTGTGAGGTCCAAGATCAACCAATTCCATGAGTTCAAGGAAAGCAACAGAACAGTCAAATTGATGAAAAAGTTTGAGAGTAGATTTTTTTTGACAGTTTGCAAAACTTTTAGAGCATTGGACACAGTTCAATATACAACTTGAACATTCCATGCCGATTCGCCGAATTTATTGTGCAAAGAAGCATGAGTTATAGTTTTTAATTAGAGAGAAACCTGTTCACTTTGTATTGAAGGAGTTTGCTCTGATGACTGGATTGAACTGTGGTGCCAAACCCGGTAAAGAAGAAATGGACAAAGTGTTGGAGGATGGCGAAGCATTCTGCGACAAGTTGTTCGTTAGTAGCAGGAAGGGGGTAGAAGCAGAGGATTTTGATGATGTTGAAATCCAAGAAATTTAACACAGAATATAGTTTTAATCTTTCATTTTTGTGGTTTGTCCATTCAATCTTACTTGCAAGGGATAACATAGTGCGCACCGATAAGAAGTGGATTTGTATGGCTGACAATTTGGAAGTTTTCATGAAATATCCATGGGGCAAAGAGTATTTTGGGCTTTGAATTGAGTACTTGAAGAAGGACATGTTACAGTTTATAAATCATATATTAGCAATATTAAAAAAGAAAATTTCTAGTAAAAAGTCCAAATCGGCTAGTTTTGCCATGTACGGCTTCCCATGGGCATTCATAGTAAGTAGTAAAAAACCTTCTCAAAATATTTTTTGCAGATGAGTACTATTATTTTATTTGCAGCAGACTAAAATTAATATTTTTTTGTTCATATTAAATGTTGCTTGCGCGTTCGAAGCAATTCCGCTATTTAGTCGTAATGTCGAGAAAATAAAGGTCGTGTCGCTGCCGCTGCAAATGATGTTGAGATGGCACAACAAGAAAGTATCATCTGACCCTGATAGGGATCCCTTTAAGTAGAGAGTTGATGACCCTGGTGTGGTAAGATAGGGAGTTCAATAACATTCTACTGGTAGATTAGACTCAACCAGAGTAGGAGATTATCATAGACCTCATGTCAATTATTCAGTATTACTTATCTATTGACTTCTATCTATACTATATTTCATGAGGTGTACTCTTACATTATTCCTACCCTACGTGAGATGGATATGGACTACATGAAGAATTTGGTACCATACGACGATAAAATAGAAGATCCTATAATCGATCAGTTAACGGTTGATTTAGAATGGGTGACTTCCATTAAAAAAGCACCTGGTGCAGTGCGCTTAGAGATTAATGATGAAGTTGACTTTGCTGATGATGATCCTTTGGGTGGGAGTATTCATGGTTCACCACTAGTTGGTAGTGTTTCTGATAAAGATATTGATAGTGGAGGACCATGCAAGATATGCGATGCTCCGCCAAGTGATATCGATATGCGCGAAGAGTTGAAGGTTATGAATGACAAGTTGGTAGAGGAGGACCATGGAGGATATGCGATGCTCGAACTAGATGAATGTTGTATAACAAATATTGGGCTATATTATCAACAGTTGTTGATATTTAGTGATGCTTTGAACGATTATAACAGGTAATAAGACATCAAATTGCATACATTGCCTTAACATTTTGTTGTAATAATGGCCAATAGCTACATAATGAAAGAGTTGTGTTAACCAATTATTGGCTAAGGTAATTACCGATATGGATTGATACGTAATACTAATACATTTGATCTAATTTAAAATGTTCAATCACTTAATAATGATGAATAAGTATAACTTTAGGTCATTCAAAAATAATTGTTATATTTGCATTAATGTAACTAAATTACTACTTTACACTAACGTACAACTAATAATCGATGACCCGCCCATATGCTTGTTCCATATGATTGATATACATTCCTTAATTCTTTACAATAGGATTCTATTGATTTATATTTATAATAAGATTATAGATCACTAGTGTGGTAGAGTATAGACTATAGGTTTCTTTAAAAATTCACGTGAAATTTTTTCAATTCATTGGCGGGAAATGCAAACATTCTACTTTCTAATTTATATCTCCTGAGTTATATTTTTCGATTGTAACCTCTTAATTCTACTTTGGGGGTTTTTTATGTAGGTTAGTATTCTCAAATGGAAAAATAATTCAAGGCAAAAAGTGAATAAGCAAAAAGTAATATAAATAATTTTATTTATTATCTCCCTTCATAGAAAAAAATATTTTTCCCATAAAAAAATTAAACTGCAGGGGGAGAAGGATTGCGAGACGGAGAATTTGGAAGGCTAACACAGTGCTCAATATTTGCACTAGCCATATGAATGAGAATTCACAACATGCGTGCGATACAATGAATGTTCCTCTCAAGTCTCACCCTATCTTCTTGGGTATCTCGTATGAGCCTATCCATCGATTCCCTAATAAAAATTTCATCCATGCTCGGCCTTGGCCTCGGAGGCATTTCTCCGTTAAGTGACTGGGTTGTCTGATTGTACTAGTTTATTTGGTAGAATGATGAATATTTTTGGATCAGATCTAGTGTATTTATAGGAAGAATTTGATACAAAATGGTGCTTTTCCATATGACTTCTTGTAAATAACGTGACTATTGAGAGTTTTCAGAATCGATTGGACGCTTTGAATCGGCATATTCGATAAATTTAAATTAATTAGACAAGTCCTTTGCATATTGGTTGTCAGCGCTTATTCACATTGGACATTAATTTAACTACCTAAACCAGTGGTTGTCAATAGACACTCATGTGTTGTCGCTACAAAGTCTTAGTTAAATTGAAAAAATCAATGGGGTTGACAATAAAATATTGGTTGATTACATATGATGGAAGATAGAATAAGGGGGTTGATACTAGATCATAGGTCTATAGCAGATAATGCAGGTGGTTGATCGTAAAATAGTAGTCTATGGGAGACGTTGGTCATATAACTCTTTCTTAAAATAAGGAGTTCAATCTAGATCATAGATTAGATAATGCGGGTGGTTGATAATAAAATAATAGTTTATGATGTACAATGCATTAGTTGCTAGTAGAAACAACAAGTGATTGAAAATAGAATGAAACAACTAGTGATTGAAAATAGAATGAAACAACAAGTGATTGAAAATATAATGAAATTGATTACAAACAAAAAGTCTAGAATATTAAAAGAGTTAATTATTTTTATTAAAACACTAGTAGCTAAAAGATCAAGAATATTGTGACAGTATTTTTACAAGTAATTTTCTTGTTGTCAAGTTCTTTGCAAATAGAACATTTATTTTTGCCTTTTTCATGGTGCCAGAAGAACCAGGTTCTAAAATGCTTGGCCATCTCTTAGTCTTTCTTCTACCCTTTATAGGATCGACATCGGGTAAACGTACTTTTGTTGACTGAATCTCGTAAGACACTACCCATTTGTCTTTTGTAGGGATTGTATGAATGGTTCCTTCATATACAGTCAAATATATTAAAACCTTATAGAACAGAGAGGAGTGCTCATAAATGAAGGAACCATATCCATCCTCAGAGCTCAATATCAGAGTTGCCATTGCATGTGGGTACGGTATTTGTTTTAAATCAAACTAATAACAAGAACATGTGTTCAACTGCATATCAACTACTACATTCATGCCATGATCGATGATGCTAAACTGGTTACTCTCTAATTGATGCATCCGGATCACGTCACTGACAACCATATTATTCCTAATCTTCTTTTTACCAGAAGGAACAAAGAGGGTCAAAACATTTATCATTTTATCATGCCTCTATTCGAATTTTTCTGCATACATCTGAATAGTATGATTGAATAGGCCAATAATCGGGAAGTCTCTTTGATCCTTAAGCATTGCATTAAGCGATTCTACAATGTTTGTTGTCAACACGCCGTATTGGTTTTCTAAAAAGAAGGCCCTGCTCCACTTTTAGAACCCCAATTTCATTCATGAGGTAGTAAGCTATTTTCCTATTTTTATCACACTTGCTAAAAATTATCAACGAATTCCTCGGTATTGTATGACTGTATGGCTGATAAGAAATGCTTAATTAAATTTTCACAATGAAACCTCTTGCGCATATTTTTAGCAATGTGACGCGTGCAAAAACCATGATGAGCGATAGTAAAGAAAAATTAAAGTCATTCCCAATAGATAGATGTCGATCAGAAATAATGCACACTTCATCACTGTCGTCAATAATGTGCCGCAACTGTTCAAAAAAGTAGGTCCAAGAATCATCGCACCCCTTATCGACTACACAAAACACAATTAAAAATGTGATTTTCTGTATTGTGTGCCACTGCAGACAACAAGCAAACTCCATACCTGCCACTTAGGAATGTCCCATCAATAACAGTAACCTTTCTTATATGCACGAATCCCTTAATGAAATCTCCAATAGATAAGAAAAATATTTAAAATGCAATTTATCATCAACCTTAAAATCAATAATACTTCGTTCGTTATAGGTCAAAATAACATGGTGATATACTTCCAAAAAAATATATCCCTCCTCTTGAGTACCCTGCAATATAGCCTTAGCTATTTCACCTACCTTCCAACTCCTCCAATAAGCAAGATTTTAGTGCAAATCTACAAAAATAGCATCCCTAAGATTTGACGAGTATGGGCCTTTGCTATTAACATACCTATCCTGGTAATAAGCACCCAAAGCCTTGGACGACGCATTAGGATGACAACTTGATATGTGTTGTACCCCCATGTGTGCTCACCATAGTACTTGATAATAAAAAAAACTATCAGAACTCTCGTACTTCAAAGCGCGTAACTTCCAGGGGCAACTCATATCTCGGCATGCCACCGAAGTTAATTTACCGCTACTCTTCTTCACACGAAACATAAAATGCATCTTCACAAAAGTAAGCTTCAACAATTTCATCAGATCCAATTTGTTGTCGAAGTATTTTCCAAGGCAAAAACCTTTGCCATCAGGGTGGCTATGTTATGTAGCTAAAGAGTCCACCAAGCCTTTATCTCCAGTTGTCCGACTGATAAATCCGGGAGCTCTTCCACTCCATCTACATCTTTTGGATCATACGAGTTCATTTCATTGTCACCAAAATCATTCAACCGGTGACTAAATTCACTGAAGCTGTCTTTCCCCATTCTTTCCTCCTCTACTTCTAAATTTGGTAGTATTGTTGGTGGTGGTATAGCTGTGGCATTTGAACCTTAATGAGACCTTTCAACTAGAACTCCAGCCACTTCTTTAAACTCATTTTCAATACTGTTTTAAATTACAATTTAACAGTAGCATAATGAAGTAAGATGGTGACTCCGAGACCTGCGAACATCAAGCAAGTATACCTTGAAGTCTCCCGCCGCGCAGATGCAACTCTCAACAACACAATCAGAACTCCCGGATCTGCGTAAAAATCTGCAGAAGTGTAGCATGAGTACACCTCAACGGTACCCAGTAAGTATCAAGCCTAACCTCGGTATAGTAGTGACGAGGCAAGCTCAAGACACCTACTAAACATAGAAACATGTTCAAGATATACATAAGCTAATAATGGAAAGAACATCAATGTAAGACCAACAACGGAAATATTATTGATTTACAACCAACAAAGAAGTAATAAAAATATAAATAGCAGCAAGTAGTAAACGAGTAATAAAGAAACAACATAATCAGAATACCGATGAGATGTAAATAAACTCAAATAAGGAAAAAATGAATGACAACTCAAATAATTAAATCACTCCCAACGCATGGACTTACAACAAGAATTACCCCAATGCACAACACCTCATAAATCACAAGTCATGGACCACAATTTCTAAATTTTATATATATGGCACCTCGTGCCCACAATAACAATCACTTTCGCACGGCAAATCCCGCGTGCTACCATGTACTTTGCAACCATGATAAATATTAATTTACATGAACGAAAGATATATTTAAAAACCATAAAATATAATAACAACCTTGAATAAAGTAAGGTGCCAAATAAAATAATGAGTTTATTTTAGAAATCAAGTAAAGTAAAATAATATACAATTTATACGAACAGAGTATAAGTTAGGTTTAGTTTAGAAATCACTAAACTTGAGTAAAAATATCATTTTTAAATAAAACAAAACATAATTTAAATTAACGAATTAAATATAGAATTTGTTAACGAAAAACATGATAAATATTTTAAGTAAGGTAAACATCTAACAATGTGATGAGTATAATTTGAGAACCCAATTATAGTGAAAGTGTGATAACCATTTAGAATAATAAGGATCCGAGTGAGATAACGAGTTATATCTTAAGAGGCACATAGAATAAAGCATGTTAATAATTCTTTTATTTAAACCATTATATTACCAACAACTCAACAGAATATAATACAGTGACTCCACGTAATCAAATTCACATTGACAATCAATTCACCAAGTTATAACGGAGGCACAAATTGGCATGTTAAAGAAACACAATAAATCACGTAGAATGCATGACTCACACAAGAAACCACAATCGTTCCAATACCAAGATAACAATGAATAACAAACACAATCAAAATACGGATGAATGATTGAAGGAAGAATAATGACCATTCAAATCAACAAGTTGTTCCAACATGGACTGTACAATGAAAATCACAACCGAGGTATTGACATTTTATAATTTCAATCACAATCTTTCCTTATTCCGCCGCGTGAGCCTTACATTTGAAATAGGTTTTGAAAACAGTTTTTCTGAAATAGCTGCACACACTTTAGCCCACCTTATGATGCCGCGTGGCTTCATGTAGTTCCCCTACAAGCAACACGCACATAAGTCCCACCTTATACTACCGTATGCGAGTCAATAACACATCACAATAAAAACTTGCACCATAAGAGCACATATAGCACAGCTTGTCAACAATCAACAATATCAATGTTTCCACAACTATAGTCCATGGCTCCACCACAACGAGTACAAGAATATCAACGACAACGATGAATGTAAAATGCTCAACAAAGAAGAGGTTTCACAATAACAATTTCTCCTCAACGTGATAACGACTTTCTCAACTTCAATACCAATAACTCAACAATGAGAGAGATAATGTATAATCACAATATTAGACAAGAATAACTCACAATGGAAGAGATAACGTATAGCAATGACTTCAAATAATGGTAATCAACAATAAAAGAGAAAACATGAACAATAACTTCAAATAATGGTAAACAACAATGAAAGAGGCAACATGAATAACAAATTTAAATAATGATAATCAATAATGAAAGAGATAGCATGTAATAATAAAAGAGGCAACAAGTTCAACTAAAGCATGAGAGCAATTTATCAATTAGGATGTAGAACGAGTGTTAACGAAATCATTCTGGGGATGTAAGGATAGACTAACCTAAATAAGAATAGATTGACCATGAGAAATTTAGATCATGATATGGCATTTCAATTAAGGCATGGAAATAGTCTATGTAGCCTAAACCGGTCAAATACTACGTACAACCCGTGTACCCACTCGTCACCTTGCGTACACGGCTTTCACATAGCACAAATGAATTAATCAATACCAATCCTAAGGTGTAGTTCCCCCACACAAAGTTAGGCAAGACACTTACCTCAACTAGGCCAACTCAACCCTCCAAAATAGTTTTTCAACTAAAATTTGCCTCCACACGGATCAAATCTAACCAAAAATGACTTAATAACATCAAACAATGCAAGAGAACCCAATTAAAATAAATAAAGCTATGATCTTTACATTTTTTCCAAAAAGTCAACAAAAGTCAATGTCGGGCCCACCTTGGATTCTGAATCCAAGTTTACCCGAGCGAAGCCCAAACCAATACAAGCTCACACGAATAAAAATCGACTCAATCGGAGTCTGATAGCTCAACCAATTCGCCAAAATATCGCTCTTGGGTGTTCATAACTCAAGAGTCCAACCCACACTAATTGGGTCACATATCTCCCGAAATACTCCTCCAAAACTCACCAAATTCGAGTATGTTGTTCTCCTAAAACATGAGAACAAGACCCCAAAAGGAATCAGGAAATAAACACCTCTAACTCATTTTTAATTTTTAAAATTTAGGACATAACCCTAGGTCCTGATTTAAAGAACTAAATGGATTTTCAATTAAAATTATGGATTAAAGCTTAAACCAAGGGAACGAATCAAAGGAAAATACTTAGGTTATGGTTTAGATATTACCCCATGGAAGAAACTTGAAAAACATCCTTGAATTCTCGCAATCCACTACTTTCAAGATGAGAAAAACTCCAACAACATTAATATCCAAAAATGCCAGTTGTTCTGCCTCATTTCTTGTGCAAAACAGTCCTGAAACTCTCTTTTGATGCCTCCAATGGATTCCTCAAGAAATTCTAGTCAAGTTAGGCTTTTGAATCACTCCATTTGACCTTATAAGAAAGGAGATATATTGGTTTTAATATTTGAATATAATATAAATTTTTAAATACGAAGTCAGTGGCAATTTCGTAATTAATGTATACTTGAATACATTCTCGAAAACCCTAAACCAGGGAAGAATTAAAAAGAACCCTGGCTCTGGTGATTGGCGAAAAGAAACAATTGTGTACGTAGATATCGCGAAGCCATTAATGGCTGCTCCGGCCACTGGCCATCCTCCTCTTGAGGCTCGTCAGTCGTCCCTACCAACCCCACAGCCCCTCCAAACATCTATGAGCCCAAAAATAATCCAAAACTATGCGCAATTAGTAAAACTTACAACATTAAATGTTGTCATGCAGTCGTCGACTCACATAGCCCTAAAACCAATCGAGTATCTTCATGGAGAGCCCATTGTAAATTGGTAGAATAATGAAGTGAAGCAATCCATTGCCCAACAAGGATTACAGTTGGCTGTTCTTAGCAACTTTTCTTATGGAAAACCAGTTATTCCAGAATTACGCAAGGCAATACCAATTCAATGTGAACTAAAGGGTCCTTGTTCTATTGGTTTGATCGAGGATAGTCATGTTCTTATTAAGCTTTCATTAATAGAGGATTATATTCACTTATTGTTTAAGCCAGCCTTTTATTTAAAAGTTCAAGGAGATATCTGGCAGATGAGATGCACCAAGTGGAATCCATGGTGGAAACCTGAAGAAGAAACTCCTGTAGCCATAGCATGGATATCCTTTCAAGACTTGCCTCCCAACTTCTTTGGCAAAGATTTAGTATTTTCATTGGCTAGGGCAGTTGGAACACCTTTACATGTTGATTTGGCACACAAAATGGCACAAGGCCTAGTTGTGCTAAGGTTAAGGTAGAGGTAAATTTATTATCAAATTTTCCTCAAAGAATCAAAATTGTAGAGGAGGAGGATGAGAATGGACTTGAAGAATCAAAGTGGATTAAAATTAGGTAGGACTACATGCCTAAATATTATAGAACTCATAAAAAGCAAGGGCATAAGGAGGTGAGTGCTGGGTAGTTAATTTTGAGCTTAGGCAATTTGAAGAAGATGTAGTTGATGAGGGCAAGGGAAAGGAGCATGTTGGTACTGCAACAGCTACTACAAAAGTTCTAACTAGTGGTAAAGTCCTGGGGAAACCACTTCCTAATAATATTAGGCAAGAATGGACGCAAATGAGGAAGAATAAATATCAACGAGACAAAAGAGAGAACATTATTGAAGAAACAGTTGGTAAAGAGCTGATCAATGTGGAGGATAAGAGCAAGGAGCAAGGAGTTTCAACAAAGAATAAATTTGCTGCTTTAGAAGTTGATGAAATTGACCAACCAATGTTGAGAATCATTGATGGAAGAGGAGATGATAAGGGCAAGGAAAAGGAAAAGAAGAAACTGGAAAACGAACCCAACAAAGCAAAGAAGAAGAATCATTTGAAAAATGTTGGAGATTCCAACTCTAATCCTAAGGAAATTGGGATTAGTTTAGCAGCTAAGGATGGTACCTCAAATCCTACTGGAGAAAGGATCCGTAAGGAGGCAGTTGTTTCAATCCCTAATCCTAAGGATACTGGGAATTAGGTGGATATAAGAAGGGAAAGAACAGTTGACTGGGTTGCTAGAAGGTTTGGAGCTGCTCGTGAAGACATCAATGTTACCATAAATTATTCATGCCAAGAGATACCTTCACAAACAATAGATGATCATTCAAGGGGATTGGGAGCTACTGAAGCTACAAGTGATAGAAGAGCATCATGGAGGGAGGGGGTAAGAAGTAGAGGAGCTGGAGATCAACAACGAAGCTAAAAAGAATGTAAAAAAATAATGTCCTAACTGGCAATCAATATGCAAAGAAACAAGGTGGTTTTGAAGATCTTGCTACAGGAAACCCTAATGGGCAGGAAACTAGGGTTGATGTTTAAAAACAACCACGATGCAACACATAGTAGGGTCAATTGGAGTAGGTAATGGGTCACTTAAAGAAGCTAGATGCAATGAGGGTGCAGGTGGAGAAGCTACAGTGATGAATAAAAGCAACCTTACCACAACTGGGCATGTTTCTTCTACAGCTGTAGCTCAAGCAATTGATGAATTAGGGGTAGGACCTATTAACAACACTCATACAAGGGTCTTAGATGATTCAGTGGGGTCAGGGCATCAAACAGTTGCTAGTAAGATAGTTGATCTCAATGGAACAGTAAACTCTGCAATTGGTGCAACAGTGAACCCTAGTCTAGGGTCTGTTTATGAGCTTCAATTCAGGGTTATTCAGGAGGCTATTGGTGATAAAGAGAAGAGCAGGCAAGTGATACCTCATGAGCAAACTGAACAAGCCATTGTTCCTAAAGTTTCAGGTCCAATTGAGCCAGTTCCAGTAGCTTGTGCTTCAGGAGCTGGGCAACCAATGCTGATTTAGATCAATGTGCCATTAATATCACCTAATCAGATTATACATGACATCATCACTCAAAATATGGTGCCTATGGACATTCAGAATACAGTGTTAGAGCAAGGGAAGCTTGAGGATAAAGGTGAAGATGAGTATGTTGCTGGCAACTTTAAGGCATTAGCTAGGGAGGCAGATCTTTCTCCTAGAGTTAGAGACAAGAGTGGCAAGAAAGTAAAGAAGCAAGGACAACATAAAGAAGTGCAACAACCTAAAAGAATTTTTCCCAAGAGGGCAGTATCACATACCAAATGATGATCAAAGCTTTGATATGGAATATAAGGTCTGTGAAGACTCAACAGGCCTTCCAGAGGGTGATCAATATGCAAAAGGGAATTTGGATTCTTTGTGGTTGCTTTGATGGAGCCATTTCATAATTCTAGTCACATTCAAATATATAGAAGAAGACTCAATATGGAGGCTGCTTTTGCTAACATAAATGGAAAAATCTTGTTGTTTTTTTATGCTGCATTATATGGGAGCTAGTGATGGGCACTCATCAGCAGGTTACTACCAAATTGTATCATCAGGACATTGGCCAACATATTATGTGTACTTTTATATATGTTAAATGTTCTTCATTGGAGTGATTAGAGTCGCGGGATAATCTTTATTATCTTGCAAGTGATATGGAGTTGCCTTGGATAGTAGTTGGAGATTTTAATGTGTTGCTTCATGAAGATGAGAAGATAGGTGGGCTTCTAATCCATTCTCCTGAGTATGAAGACTTTGCATTTTGTGTGAATTCAAGTGGGTTGTTTGATCTAGGCTACAAGAGCAGTCCCTTCACTTGGTGGAATGAAATGCCAAATGCAGGATGCATTTTCAAGAGGTTGGATAGTATCCTTGTGAACTTGCCTTTCCAGAATTTGTTCCCAAATATTGAAGTTGAACACCTCATCAAAACTAGCTCAGATCAGGCTCCTTTGTTGATGAGTTGTGGTGAACAAAGGTCTAACTATATTAAGCCTTTTAAGTTCTTAAAATTTTGGACTAAACATGAGAATTTTAAAGAGGTTGTGAGGAAGAATTGATTTACAAACTTCCTTGGTGATCCTTTCCTCATGTTCAAACAGAAGTTGAAGAAGGTGAAGGTTGCATTGTCAAAATGGAGCAAGGATACCTATAGAGATATTTTCAAGCAACTTGCAATCAGGGAAGATATTGTAAGGGTGAAGGAGATGCTATTTGAAGAAGAGCCAACTGTGGAGAATAGAACTGTCTTACAAAAAGCTCAAGCTAAATTGAAGAGTTACCTAAGTATTGAAGAGAAGTATTGGAAGCAGAAGGCTGGTATGACATGGTTAACTGAAGGAGACAGGAACACTAGATTTTTTCACAATTATGTAAATTGAAAGAGGCAGAAGCTAAAACTGAAGAGGATTCAAGACAGTAATGGAGCATGGGTTGAAGATTATGAGGCTTTGGCTAAGGCGGTTGTGGAGTTCTATGAGAGACAGTTCACACATGAGGAAGATCCTGCAAATTTCTCTTTGTTAGCTAATGTTCCTGCCATGGTAACAAGGGAGCAAAATCTTGATCTTTGTAGATATCCTACTATGGAAGAAGTGAAACAAGTTGTGTTTGAACTTAGTGGAGAAAGTGCTAGTGGTCCAAATGGATTCACGGATACTTTTTATCAAGGGTGCTGGGAGATCATTGGCAAGGACATTCATGATATGGTGCTATATTTCTATCGGGTAGCTGCATTGCCTAAATCTATTGCTCACACTAACCTAGTGCTTCTGCCAAAGAAGCCTATGGTTCAAACTTTCTTAGATTTGAGGTGTATAAGTTTGAGCAATTTCATTAACAAAGTATTGTCAAGTATGCTACATGACAGACTGGATAGTTTTGCATTTATTAATATCAAACAACCAATCCGGATTGGTGAAAGGAAGAAGTATCTTTGATAATATCCTACTAACTCAAGAGATTGTTACTGATATTAGACTGAGGGCCAAGCCTGCTAATATAGTCATAAAACTTGATATGACTAAGGCATACGATACGGTGTCCTGGAAGTTTTTGTTACATATGTTGAGGAAAATGGGATTTGCTGAACACTTCATCAACATGATATGGAGTTTACTGTCCAATAATTGGTATTCTGTATTGGTGAATGTACAGTCTTTAGGGTTCTTCAAATCTTCTAGAGGTGTGAAGCAAGGAGATCCATTGTCTCCTACCTTGTTCATCCTATCAACTGAGGTTCTATCTAGGTCATTGAACAAGTTGTTTGATGACAAATCATTTTTAGGTTTTGGGATGCCAAAGTGGACTGACCCCTTGAATCATCTTGCATATGATGATGACACCATCATATTTGCATCAACTCATACAGAATCTTTGAAAAAGATCATGGCAGTGTTGAATAACTATGAGAAGATTTCAGGGCAGTTGATCAATAAGGCAAAGAGCTCATATTATATGCACTCTAAGGCAGCTAGTGCTTTGTTCCAAACAGTTGGGGATCTCACAGGCTTCACTAGAGATGCATTTCCTTTTACTTATCTAGGATGCCTTATATTCTATACTAGGAGGAGGAAGGACTATTATGATGATCTTATTAAAAAAAGTGGAGGCTAAGTTACAGTCATGGAAAGGGAAGCTGTTATCTTTTGGAGGCAAGGCTACTTTGATTAAAAAAAAAAAAGGTACTTCAAAGTATGCCTATACACATGCTCTCAGTACTGGATCCACCTAAGAATATCATAGAACATTTGCATAAACCGTTTGCAAGGTTCTTTTGGAGTACAAAAGAAGAAGGGAGAAGCGGGCATTGGGCATCATGGTAGAAGTTGTGGCATCCAAAGAAGGAAGGAGCGCTGGGTTTCAGATCATTGTTTGATGTCTCCAAAGCATTGTTTGCAAAGCTGTGGTGGAGGTTTAGGATCACAAAGTCTTTGTGGTCAAATTTCATATGGAATAAATACTGCAAAAAGGAGTTCCCTACAGTAGTACAGTTTAGGAAAGAATCACATATTTGGAAGCAAATGTTGAATATTAGACAGGAAGTGGAGCATGAGATTTGGTGGGAGATGAAGACTGGAACCACTAATGTTTGGCATGAAAACTGGACAGGTCTAGGAGCTTTGTATCACCTAGTGCCTCTAGAATTTCACATTAATAAGGAGTTAGAAGAGGTGGTTGAACTGAGGCAAGAAGATGGTTGGAATGTGGAGTTGATTGACCAATCATTTTCAGGAGACATTGCAGATCACATCAAGCAACAGGTATAGATTGAAGGAAGTGATGGATTCTGGGATAGGCCTTGGTGAAAACCTACTGCTTCTGGCAGGTTTACTGTGAGTAGTGCTTGGCATCTTGTAAGGCATAGGGCTAATCCTAATCCTGAATTCAAAAATATGTGGATAAAGGGACTTACATTCAAGATTTCTTTCTTTCTCTGGGAGGTTATGGAGATTCAAACTGGCTACAGATGACATTTAGAGAAGGCAAGGTTACATTTATATGTCCATGTGTTGGTGTTGTACAACACCACAAAAGGAGTCTTATGATCATCTTTTCTTGACTGGAGTTACTACAATTAAGGTGCGGAGGACCGTTCTAATTGCTGTTGGGATCACTGTTCCATTGGTACAGGTACATTAAGTGATTAGGGCATGGTGGAATGCTATTTGTTGTCCAAAGCTGAAGCCTCTATATCTAGCAGCACCTGCAATCATCACCTGGGAACTTTGGAAGATGAGAAACACAAATAGGAATGGGGGTTCAGTGTCAGTTCATAGAGTCATTCATGAGATTAATAAGACATTGCACTTCTTGGCAAAAACTAGGTATAGATGGATGTCTAACATACCTACTCTTTGGCCAGATATAATCAAATTCTTTAAGGAGTATAAGCCTATTATTGTGACCAAAAGAGTAGCATGGCATTTCCCACACTAGATGGTATAAATGCAATACAAATGGAGCATCAAGAGGGAATTCATGCGCTAGTTCTACATGTTTTTGTGTGGGAAACAGTGAAGGTGATTGATGTACAAAGCGTGGATGATCATTTTCAGTGTACATGCTTCATGCTTGGTTATTTGGTCAGCCCCAGAAGTTCATGGTGTTGCTTGGAGTTTCACATTTGCCTTGTCTTTTGGTACAGGGAAAAGAAGATTGTTGTACACATTCATAAGTACAAGTAAGAGAAGATTGTTGTACAGAGCGTGGATGATCATTTTCAGTGTACACGCTTCATGCTTGGTTATTTGGTCAGCCCCAGAAGTTCATGGTGTTGCTTGGAGTTTCACATTTGCCTTATTCTTTGGAACGCAAAACTTGGCGCCCGGTGAGAGTATTAGAGGTGCTACATTGAGTTTTTGCACTTGGCTTATGGATACACACACCATCATATGTTGGGAGTTGATTATGAGACCATTTGTAATAGTTAGCATTTATCATTTTATTAGCTTTAGCTTAACAGCTTTTAGATTTCGCTCTGGACATATTGTAAAAATTGGATCCTTGTATTGGGTTTCTTATATATATATTAGCCACTAGGCACCCAGACTAGTGGTATAATTGCTTAAAAATAAATAAATAAATAATTTCGTAATTAATCTGAAAAAGCTAGCAACCCAATTCGTAGTAAAATGATCATAAATTCGTCATACGATATCGAAACTTGATGATTTCAGTTGCTATAATTCTAAAATTATAATACGGATGTAATGGTTTAGTCAAAACACGAATCAAAGGCTGTTTGCTCAATATGGTAACCCTTATGCTAAATCGACGTCGAAACCGAAAACAATCTCCATATAACCTAAACTTATCCAAAACACATTGGAATTTAATCAAACTTTGTGGACATGTTCAAAATCATCATACAAACTTATTGGAATAATTAAAACCTGATTCTTAGTCTGTTTACCCCAAAATCAAATCTTGGTCAACTCTTCCAACTTAAAGCTTATAAAACGAGAATCATTCTTCCAAATTAATCCCAAACTGCTCGAAAATCGAAACCAATCATACACGCAAGTCATAATACATAATACGAAACTACTCAAAGTCTCAAATCACCGAATAGAACGGTAAAACTCAAAACAACCGGTCGGGTCGTTACAAAGGATAGGCACTGTAACCTTTGTATTGGAATTTAAATTTCAACCATTTGTTCCCTCAACCCATTCTCCAGAATAAAGACCGCATACTAATATATAATCTTCCATCAGTTTATTGTGAACCAGTGGTCTATTGTACGCTAGTGGTCGAGTAATGTGCATAGAAAATCTGCAGAAATCCAAATTAACAATGGCGAATAAGATGAGATACAAACACTTACCAGACAAAGGAATTACACAATAAAGTACTTAAAATAAATTATCAATCCAATGTGCCACCAATTTCATCCCCAAATTGACATATCTAAATATTTGTGCTTTCTCTCCGTAATCGATAAATCGAAAGAATGAGGCTTAGAGCGGAATGGGAAAGAAGGGAGACAACCTCTATATGAAGAATGGAAGAAAATTAAGTTGTAATGGAGGATTCAGCTGTGAGAAATGAGGATTGGGAAGCTACTGAAACGGCGGGAGTCGGATGGGGGGTTTTGGGTTTTTTCGTTATTTAAATTTTGAAAATATTATATTTATATAGATTGGGGCCAAAGTGTAATAATCGAAACATTGGTGATAAAGTCTGAACTTTCCCCCTTCACTTTATAATTAACCCAAATTTTGTTTAAGCACTAATTAAGCAAGAAGATCAATCCTATAATATTAAAAACTTGAAGATCAATTTGCAATATAAATTTAAAAAAGGGTCCTGTGGTCAAGAGTCCCGTCTTATTCACACACGTTCCTTGAATAACAAGGAGTTTGAATATTCATACTCACAGCTAGTATGAGTTATGTCCCAATTCATTGTATTTAAGTTTCTTTAATATTTCCGCATTAAAAGGGGAACTAAGCTGAGAATGAAGAATAACAAACTTGATAAATAGGAGAAACAAATTTCGTACATTTATAAGGTAAATCATCTCAGTTTGGTAATCATTATCTTTGTATATATACAACCATACATCTCTATAACACCATCCCTATATAACAACCATTCACTATAAAAGACAAGTTTTCTTCAGAACAGATTTTTAAGTTATATTTTACCTTTCTATAACAACATTTTACCTATAACAGCAACAGCCATATTTATAACAGAACGCTCTTTGTAAATTACCCCTCTATAACAGCCATATATAATCTTTAAGATTACTACTAATAATTCTAAAAATATACACCAATCTTTTGAATTAAACAAAGTTTCTATCTTGCATAAGATATTATTTGAAGATTTGCATAATGATATCTTTTCCATTGGATAAATTTTAAAAAAATATTTAGATAGAAAATTTAATTGTTAAGCTCTTAGATTGTCTTCAAGGGAAAGCTATTGGATACCTTTCTGCTAAAAATTTGGACATGCTTCGCCAATCCAAGCGTTATATCGCTAGTAAGAGAATGAAATTTACGAAACAAGCTATAATTACAAAGTTCTTCCATCAATCTTGAAAAAAATATTTTTTTAGGTAGCTTTAAAATGTCAGCCTTAGATTTTAAATCTTTATACTTTTAGTTATGAATTTATTAATAATGTATTAGTTTTCTTCAATATTTAGCTAGTGAAATATGCATATCTTTTGAGATTTTAAATTTGAATAATTATCCTATTTTTTATATGTAAAAATAAAAAAGGAAAAATAATTAATTTCTGAATAATTTTTATCTATAATAGCCAAAAAATATTTAAACGTCAAATGTTGTTATAAGTTTATAACAGTCATTCGCTATAAAAGTCAAAAAATATCGGAACAAACGAGACTGTTATAGAGAGAATTGACTGTATATATCTTTATAAATGGGGGCCATAAGTGCTGACATGGCAGCTCTTATAGACTAGGAAATATATTTATTTAATTTCTCAATTTTTTGACTTTACCCTCTCATTTTAAATCCAAATAATCAAGGTTTAATTGTAGCTCTTAGATGAAAAGCACCGTTCAGATTATCGAAACACCAAACGTTGCAAACCAAAGTCTAAACGTTTTCAATTCTTCCAAACAATTAAAGGTTCTCTAGTAAATAAAGAAAGAGAAAAAACACGGTTTCAACATAATTCTCCGAAACCTCCCCCTTCAAACAATGAAAGAAATATCTTCACGTTTTTTATTCCAAGCACCGTGAATATACCAACAGAGATTAGAGGAAATCTTCATCCTGACTGGTAAATTTTATACTTGGTTGAAGCGGTGTGAGACTTTGATATAAATTATGATTAGCGTGTTATTTTTTCTTTGTTTGGGAGTTGTGGTTCTTTAATTTGGTCATTTGTTGGTTTGGGGCTCAATATTTTATTATTTGTTGATACAATAATATTGAGATTAACTGTGAGACTTTGATATGAATTATGATTAACGTGTAAGTTTTCCTTTGTTTGGGATCTTCTTTTTTTTTTTTTAAACTAACCAAACTTTTATTAACGAGTGGAAAGTGCTGCTACATTTGGGAAAGGGGCATTCACCTAACCCTTTCATATCCTTTGTGAGCTTGGTGCACAAGCTCTGTTGCTAGTTAATACAAAGTGCAGAAAAAACAGAACCAACCTCCTACATAGATTACTATCTAGCAGCACACCTTAAGGTGGTTCAAAATATATCTCTGAAGCTTTTATTTGTCTGATTCGGAAGGACGCCATTTCCCATCTATATCCAGCTGGTGTAACCCTCTGATTTGTCTCGGCAATCCAGTAAAGTCCGAAAATACAATGGCCTGCTTGTGGAGATGACTTGTTGATGCTAGTTTGTTTGCGACTTTATTCCCTTCTCTGTAGCAGTGCTTTACTGCTGCTCCTTTTTCACTCACAATCTGCTTGATTTTATCCACAATTTGCAGCAGCCTTCATGGTGTGCTTGATTCTTCATTGACAGCATAAACTAACACCTTTGAATCAGCTTCCACTATTATTTTATCCAATCCTCTCGATAAACAATGCTGCAGTGTCAAGAGCATGGCATGTCCTTCTGCCCAATTGCTCGTCCCTTGACCTAAGTATATTGAGTACGCCATGACAAGTGTTCCATTGCAATCTCTAATTACTCCACCAGCTCCACAAGCCCCTTCCACACAACTTCCATCACTGTTAAGTTTGTAGTAGAAAGGAGGAGGTCTAGACCACTTCACCACTTTAATTTGTACATTCTGTGCGTAATAGGTTGGTCAACAATGCGCTGCAGATTTTCCCATGTTGTTTCCCTCTGTAACTGTCCGAATTTCTGTTGAACCAAACATGAGAGATTGAAAGAGATCATAGTTTTGGGATCTTTGGTTCTATAATTTTATTTTATTTTTGTGAGTCAATAGTTTATTATTTGTTGATATGATAATACTGAGATTAAAAAAAGTTGGATATTTTGATAAATTATAGGAATAGTGGCTCCTCTCTAGATATGCTGTTTTAGTAATATTTTATTTATTGTAAATTAATGTAATGTTGTGCTGGAATCGCTTGTAATGTTGGATTGCGTTTGCAGTGACGGCAATGGAGCATAGAAAGATAGCTTAGAAATACTTCGGCTTGGATGGACAGAGGAGTTCCATGAGAATTACAGTAAGTAAAAACTCGCTACTTTTGTAGTATATTCTATTTTTTTTAGGTGTAATAGTCAAATATATGTAATGAGAAAAGATAAAAAATAAAAAAAATAAAAAATTAGTCAATTAGGCGGATTTTGAAGGAAAATATTTTAAACTCTTTTTCCAAATATTAGTTTTAACCATTTTTAGGTTAAAATGTTGATGGTTACTCACATGTTTATCAGCTTTCAATCAGAGCTGCATGTGGACTTTCATGGTTTTTTTATCGTATTTTAGTACAATTATGAGGAACTATTTTTTTAGCTTTGTGAATGTGCACTTGATTTGTATCAGCTTTTGAGCTACTTGCATGAATCAGCTGGGGCTATTGACTATGGCAAAACTAGAATTTAGACGCTATGACTTTTGAATATGTCAGTCAGTCAAACTCAAAAGTGATCAATGGGGTTGATGATAGTGCAACACACAATGACAATGAAAATAAAAGAAATCATGAATAATAGAAAAGATACCTACTATTTACTTCAATTTGTTATATTACATCAACATCAAATAAAGATGAGAAAATTTGTCTCGTTAGTTTCTGTTGAATTCGTGCCAAACAACTAACAGAATAAATTATAAATACTTCATGCAAAGAAAAAAAATAAATATAATTAATTCCATTATCTTTCTTCTTCCATTATGAAATCAGAGATGATGGAAGAGAATGGAAAGGTAAACAATTTAGTGTATATAACCTATTTTTGTTATTTTTAGTATTTGAATATTAGAAAAAGGGCATTTCATAACTATAATAAAATCTTTCACGCAAATTTATTAGTTTATTATAATTTGGGATAGGGGTGTACAAGCCAAACCATCAAGTCAAACCGAACCAACGAACCAAGTCAAACCGAAGAAAAAAACCGACTTGTGATTTGGTTTGGTTGGTTTGGTGTTGGAAAATAAAAAACCGATCACTCTTGGTTTGGTTTGGTATTAACAAAAAAAAGTCAAACCGAATCTAAACCAAACCAGCATTATTTATATATAAATTTAAAAAAAATTATACATAAAAAATAATTATTTAAATCTAATTTGTAAGTATTTTCTAAACTATTTTATAGTTTTCGATGCCTTAAGATATTATTTATGTGTGAGCTTGTAAATTCACTACCCACTAAGTAGATTATATCTGCATAACCTAAATCTCAAGCCCAAACTAAAACCCAATAAGACAAAAGACAATAAAATAGGTTATTTCATATCATCGGTATCTTCCCTATGTTCCAATTCCAAACTCAAAGAACCCCAAATATTGGAAACCCTTCCCTCCACTTCACACGAGCTTCCCGCTCTGCAATTCTTGTTGAGAAGTAACTATTGTTCAAGTTTGTAATTGCATAATAGTCTTACTGCTCCAATACAATTTGGTAAGCTAAAGTATTAAACCAATTATGTTATTTTGTCCCTTTAGATTTGGGTAGAACTGTTATCTTAGATTATTTTAATAAATAGTAATAATGCGGATAATTGGTGATTATTTGATCTCTTTTTCAAGCACAATATAACTAAAAAATTAAACCGAAAAATTGAAGAAACCGAGAAAACCGACTAAAACCGAAATCAAAAAAATCGAATTTATATTAATTTGATTTGATTATAAATTTAATAAATGACATAATTAATTTAATTTTATTTTAATAAAAAACCAAACCAAACTGCCTCAGGTACCCTAAACCGCCTCATGTACCCCTAATTTGGGCCATGCGTAATGCCCAGATGAGTTTTTTTCCTTCCTTTGGCAGTTGGCACGTATAGGATATTTAGTGCCAAAGAAGTGAAAATACTCCTTATTTGCACCGGCGAATACATCCTTCTCCAAATAGTGAAATTTGGCACGTAAACGTGATTTGTCGAAATTCTCTCTCTCTCTCTCTCTCTCTATATATATATATATATATATATATATATATATATATATATATATATATATATATATATATATATAAACTGTATACGATCGAAATAGATTTCGGCCTTCGAACGATTGATCGAGGTTAAAACGTAATGGATCGAAGTAAGACTTCGAGATAGATTCCGAAGATGGTACAAATAAGCTTCGAACCCGAGGGACCGATCAATGTCGAGCTCGATATCATTATCAAGCTCGAATCCAAGTCGAACTATGATGCAAAGTAAAGTTATCGAGCTTATGATTCAGAGACCGACCAACACTGACCCCGAATCAATGCAAGGATCCGAGTCAGAATCGAGAGCTCGAGTCAATATCGAGTTTATAGACAAGAGCCGTTACAATCCCACTAGAGAAGAGAATCCTGACAGGAATTATGGAAAAATTAATTTATCATGGGTCTCCCACTATGTATTTTTAATTATATCCAAAGTAAGATCCCTCTACTATAAAGGGAATGATTATTATTTCTGTAAGGACCAAGTTTTTGCTTACATTGTAATTCAAGCACCATATTCTCCTATAGTGAAGAGTTGTTCTTTTAAGCTTCATAAATTGATTCAACATTTTTAGTTCTAAAAATCATCTTCTTTACAATCTTGTTTACTTTGCATTCTTTGCAATCCATACTTGATATTTCTATTTATCCTTACGATTTGTATTAAGCTATACCATGTATCATTAGAACTATGTACAAATTCAACTCCATCCGTTTTTCGGGTAAACAGTTTGGCGCCCACTGTGGGGCTAAGGATAACAGTAGTTATTTGATACGAATCTGCAAAAACACACCGTTTTGCGCTTGTTTCCGAAAGTATTTCGGATTAGCAACAACTAACTACCAATCAAATGGCCTTACCTATCGACAACGAAGCCGGTCTTCAAGATGAGAATAACAACTTGACACCCAGTACCGAAAGACCACTTGCCAACGTCATTGGAGCTCGAATCGAAGTGCCGATAGATATCAATTCGTATGTAGCCATTGAGGCGAACCTACATTCTGAACCTGAAAATAGCATTCATGGTGGCACTCGGTCTGCAGCTCAAGATACCCATAACGTCGAGGAAAATGGCATCAGCTTGCGCATGATTTTCGAAATGTTGCAAGCTCAACAGGCAGCGATAGCTTAGTTGTAGAGCCAAACCCAGCTACCGAGCAGGCCGGAGCCCAGTCCACTTCAAGAAATCGTCCACAGAACGGAGCCAACCATAGTAAGGTCAAATGAGCAAGAATCGGGGACTTCTTCCGAAATTGCTAAAATGCTCGAGGAGCTCACAAAGCGAGTCAAAGCCAATGATAAAAAAGTAAAAACGTATAACTCCAGGGTCGATCAGATCCTGGGAGCTCCACCAATGATAAAAGGGTTGGATTCCAAAAAATTCGTGCAAAAACCTTTTCCCTCGAGCGCAGCCCCAAAACCAATCCCCAAATATTTCGTATGCCCGAAATTTCCAAATATAACAGAACGACCGACCCTAACGAACACTTCACTTCTTACACGTGTGCCATCAAGGGAAATGATTTAGAAGACGATGAAATCGAATCTGTATTGTTAAAAATATTCGGAGAGACCCTCTCAAAGGGAGCAATGATTTGGTATCACAACCTACCACTGAATTCCATCGACTCATTTGCCATATTAGCAAATTCTTTTGTAAAAGCACACACCGGTGCCATAAAAGTTGCAACAAGGAAATCGAACCTTTTCAAGGTAAGACAAAAGGATAACGAAATGCTGAGGGAGTTTGTATCTTGTTTTCAAATGCAACAGATGGATCTACCACCAGTCACAGACGATTGGGATATTCAGGCTTTCACTCAAGGTTTAAACGAACGAAGTTCAATGGCTTCATGGCGGTTGAAGCATAACCTGATCGAATACCCAGCCATCACGTAGGCCAACGTGCACAATCTGTATCAATCAAAAATTAGGATCGAAGATGATCAATTGGGATCTGAACCCGCTGCTCGAAGGGATATTAATCGAGAACAAGGTCCGATCGAGAATCGATACTGACCGTATAATGGAAACCGCAGAATCATTGAATCGAGACATAACCCCGAGCAAAATAACAAAAGAAGTGATCGAGGTCAAGGGTCCCGGGGGCTGATGAACAGAAGTAGGTTCGACAAGCCTGCCGGATCTAAGGAAGCGCCTCGGTTATCGGAGTATAACTTCAGCATCGATGCATCCGCCATCGTGTCGGCTATCGGACACATCAAAGACACTAAATGGCCTCGACCCATGTAGACCAATCCTGCCCAGAGAAATCTCAATCAAATGTGCGAATATCATGGCACCCATGGCCACAGAACGGAAGATTGCAGGCAACTAAGAGAGGAGGTAGCCCGGTTATTCAACAAAGGTCACCTTCGAGAATTTTTAAGCGATAGGGCGAAGAACCATTTTTAAAACAAGGATTTTGGCAAGCAAAATGAACAAGAAGAACCACAACACGTCATTCACATGATCGTCGGCGGCACTGATATCCCTCAGGGTGCTTAAACGCACTAAGACATCGATTATGAGAGAAAAGCGGTCTCGAACTCAGGATTACACACCCATAGGAACTTTGTCCTTCAATGATGAAGATGCATAAGGAGTCATACAACCTCATAACGATGCACTGGTAGTATCTGTACTTATGAATAAAACTAAAGTTAAGCGTATGTTAATTGATCCAGGTAGCTCGGCCAACATCATTAGATTGAAGGTCGTAGAACAACTCGGTTTATAGGACCAGGTTGTACCTGCAACACTGGTTCTAAACGGATTCAATATGGAATGTGAAACCACCAAAGGCGAGATAGTTCTACCGATAAACGTGGCCAGGACCATCCAAGAAATGAAGTTTCACGTAATTGAAGGCGACATGAGGTACAACGCCCTTTTTGGAAGGCCATGGATCCATAACATGAGAGTTGTACCTTCGACCCTCCATCAGGTCCTTAAATTCCCAACATCGAGGGGAGTCAAAACATTATACAGAGAACAACCGACCGCAAGAGAAATGTTTGCCATCGAAGAAGCAAATCTAATGACCTCGCCTGGGCCAATAAAGGGTTCGGGCTCAAAAGGGGAACGAGATACCAAATAGCAATCACAGACATCAGCTTTAACCCAACTAGATAATCAGAAGATCGATGACGATGATGATCAAAGGATCCCTCGATCCTTCATAGTTCCCGATGATTCTGACGCTACCAAATCAACAATTGAGGAATTGGAGCAAGTCACACTCTTCGAGCACTGGCCCGAACGGAAGGTATACTTGGGAACGGGGTTGACCCCCAAACTCAGGAAAAAACGTATTCAATTTCTTATCGATAACGTAGATTATTTTGCTTGGTCCCATTTAGATATAACAGGGATCCCATCGGATATAACGACGCATCGGCTAAGCTTGGACCCTAGGTTCAGACCGGTGAAGAAAAAGAGAAGACCCCAGTCTGAGGTAAAACACACATTCGTAAAAGACGAGGTAACCAAACTTCTCAAGATAGGGTCCATTAGGGAGAAGAAATATCCCGAATGTTTAGCCAATGTAGTTGTAGTGCCTAAAAAGGGAATAAACTTAGAATGTATGTAGATTATAAGGATTTGAACAAAGCATGACCCAAAGATTCCTTTCCGCTGCCCAACATCGATCGCATGATCGATGCCACGGCCGGCCATGAGATCCTTACTTTTCTCGATGCCTATTCCGGGTATAATCAAATCCAGATGAACCCGGAGGACCAGGAAAAGACTTTATTTGTCACCAAGTATGGGACATATTGTTATAATGTAATGCCTTTCGGGCTAAAAAATGAAGGAGCTACTTACCAACGCCTAGTAAATAAAATATTCGAGGAACAAATAGGTAAATCAATGAAAGTTTATATTGATGACATGCTAGTTAAGTCCTTGCGCGCAGAGGACCATTTGACCCATTTGCAAGAAACGTTTGAGATTTTAAGGAAATACAACATGAAGCTCAACCCCAAAAAATGTACTTTCGGGGTCAGTTCGGGTAAGTTCCTCAGCTTCATAGTGTCAAATCGGGGGATCAAGATTAACCCCGATAAAATCAAAGCCATCGAAGACATCACCATCATCGATAGTGTGAAAGTCGTGCAGAGGCTAACGGGATGGATTGCAGCCTTAGGCCGATTCATTTCGAGGTCATCAGATATAAGTCACAAATTTTTCTCTCTACTCAAAAAGAAGAAGGATTTCGCGTGGACCCCAGAATGCCAACAGGCGTTAGAGGAATTAAAACGATATCTATCGCGCCCACCACTGCTTCATACTCCAAAAATAGACGAAAAACTTTACTTGTACTTGGCAGTATCGAAAATCGCGGTAAGCGGTGTCCTAGTTCGAGAAGATCAAGGTACGCAATTTTTCGTTTATTATATAAGTCAAACCTTAGGAGAAGCAGAAACTAGATATCCACACTTAGAAAAATTAGCACTTGCACTGATAATCGCCTCTAGAAAGTTAAGACCGTACTTTCAATGTCACCTCATATGCGTATTAACCACTTACTCACTTCGTAATATTTTGCACAAGCCCGAACTATCAGGCCGACTGGCCAAATGGGCTGTCAAACTCAGTGGGTACGACATCGAATATCAATCCCGTACGACCATCAAGTCTCAAATTTTAGCGGACTTCGTGGCCGATTTCACGTCAACCCTCGTACCCGAAGTTGAAAAAGAACTCTTATTGAAATTGGGTACGTCATCGAGAGTATGGAGCCTTTTTACGGACGGGGCTTCGAACGTGAAGGGATCCGGGCTAGGCATCGTTTTAAAGCCACCCAGGGATAATACTATTAGGCAATCTATCAAAACTACTAGGTTGACTAACAACGAGGCCGAGTATGAGGCCATAATTGCAGGTCTCGAGTTAGCTAAAAGCTTGGGAACAGAGGTCATCGAAACCAAGTGTGACTCTTTGCTGATGGTAAATCAAGTAAACAAAACCTTCGAAGTTCGAGAAGATAGAATGCAAAGGTATTTGGACAAACTGCAGGTCACTTTGCACCATTTCAAAGAATGGACTTTACAGCATGTTCCACGAGAGCAAAACAGTGAGGCTGATGCACTTGCGAATTTGGGATCATCGGTCGAGGAAGGTGAGTTAAGCTCGGGGACTGTCGCTTAATTCTCGAGATCCGTGACCGAAGAAGGTCATTCCGAGATAAATTCTACGAGCTTAACCTAGGATTGGAGAAATAAGTATATTGAATATTTAAAGAATGGAAAGCTCCCATCGGACCCTAAAGATTTGAGGGCCCTACGAATCAAAGCTGCTCGATTCACGTTAAATTCAGATGGAACGCTATACCGAAGGACATTCGATGGACCATTAGCAGTATGCTTAGGTCCAGGGGACACCGATTACATCCTACGTGAGGTGCACGAGGGCACTAGTGGGAATCACTCCGGTGCCGATTCATTAGTACGAAAAATAGTAAGGGCAGGTTATTATTGGATCGATATGGGCAGAGATGCAAATGAGTTTGTTCGAAAATGTGACAAATGTCAAAGTTTTGCACCAATGATCCATCAGCCCGGAGAGCAACTTCACTCAGTCCTATCCCCATGGCCATTCATGAAATGGGGAATGGATATCATCGGCCCTCTGCCATTGGCCCCATGTAAAGCTAAGTTCATTTTATTTATGACTGATTATTTCGCTAAATGGGTTGAAGCACAGGCGTTCGTGAAAGTAAGAGAGAAAGAGGTTATAGACTTTATCTGGGATCATATCGTATGTCAGTTCGGGATACCCGCCGAAATAGTGTGTGACAATGGGAAACAGTTTGTCGGCAGCAAAGTGACGAAATTCTTCAAAGACCACAAAATAAAAAGGATATTATCAACACCGTATCACCCCAGTGGGAATGGACAGGCCGAATCAATGAACAAAACTACCTGAAGTCCTTTGGGCATATCGAACAACATCAAAATCTAGTACGGGGGCAAACCCGTTCTCCTTAGTATATGGCTCTGAAGCCTTGATACCAGTCGAAGTCAAGGAACCCAGTGCCAGATTTCGATATACAACAGAAGAGTCAAATAACGAGGCTATGAACACTAGCCTCGAATTATCGGATGAAAAACGAAAAGCCGTTCTCATCCAATTGGACGCCCAAAAGCAATGAATCGAAAGATACTATAATCGAAGAACCAAGCTTCGCCATTTTAAACCCGGGGACTTAGTTCTAAGGAAAGTCACCCTCAATACCCGAAATCCAAATGAAGAAAAACTAGGACCGAACTGGGAAGGACCATATCAAGTTCTCAAAAATGTCGGAAAGGGATCATACAAGCTCGACATTATAAACGGCAAACAACTATCAAGCAATTGGAATGTGTCACATCTAAATCGATACTACTGCTAAGGTACGACCATCCCATATTCGTTTACATTTTGGAACTAACCCCTGTAGGAGTCCGATCAGAAGCTAGGACGGATCCTTCAATATGAAGCCCTATGTCTCAAAGCACGCGTTGCACTCTTTTTCCCTTAGACCGATTTTATCCCAAATGGGTTTTTCGGCGAGGTTTTTAATGAGGCAACCAATGATCGTGCTAAACCTAGAAACAATTCGACAGTATCCGAGGCCTCTTTACAATTGACCTCGAATACTGGGGGGGCATTAGCCCCTCAAATATATCAAGTTTTGATGCAAGAAAGTTATTTCATAACAACAGGATTCCAATAGGAAAAGTTATAAGAGTCAAATGGTCAAAACAAACCATGCTCATGTAGTTGGCCCGAGCCGTGACGCAAAAATGAACACATGTATAATGACTTGCAAAGAAATTTCTCTTCTTTACCTATATCTTATATCCAAGAAATATTCCTCTATTTCAAGATTTATTATGCAAACAGGATTGAGTTCGAGCAAGCACTCACTCGACCATTACGCCTACGGGCTACATTACTTCGAGTTCGAATCATTCACTCGACTACTAAGCCTACAGGCTACTTTTATTTTGAGTTCGAGCAAGCACTCACTCGACCATTACGCCTACGGGCTACATTACTTCGAATTCGAATCATTCACTCGACTACTACACCTACGGGCTACATTACTTCGAGCTCGAATCATTCACTCGACTATTAAGCCTACGAGCTACTTTCATTTCGAGTTCGAATCATTCACTCGACTACTAATCCTATGGGCTACTTTTATTTCGAGTTCGAGCAAGCACTCACTCGACCATTACGCCTAGGGGCTACATTACTTCGAGTTTGAATCATTCACTCGACTACTAAGCCTACGAGCTACCTTATTTCAAGTTTGAGTAAGAGCTCACTCAGTTATAAAGGCTACGAAGTCCAAATTTGATCAAGTTGCCTAAATCCTTGTAAAAAATATTCATAAGGCGTGAATAAAATCTTCACAAGACAGCAAACAGAATAGAAGCAAGTCGGCAAAAAGGGATATTTTTATATATACAAGACTGTTTACATGATTGATTACAACATAAAAATTAAGGACTAAGCTTCCTGGTTATCCCCAGGAGCGGTCTCATCTCTATCAGGCTCCCCCCCGTTCTCGGACCTGCTCTTACTCCCATCATCATCATCATCATCATTATCATCATCATCGTCATCGGAAACCAAGGCTTTAGCATCGGTTTTGAGTTCTTTGGCCCTTTTAATCTCTTCAGTGAGGTCGAAACCTCGGGCGTGGATCTCCTCGAGGGTCTCCCTCCGAGATCGGTACTTAGCAAGTTCAACGACCCAATGTGCTCGAGTATCGTCGGTCTCAGTTGCCTCTCTTGCTTAGACCTGGACAGCTTCATCATCGGCCCGATAGACGGCCACGAGTGCATCCACATCAGCCTTTGGCGTCAGATTCGGCTTTGGCAAGTTCAGAGGCCAACCGAGCCTCGAGCTCTTCTATTCTTCTTGCTTGGACCAAGCCTTTCTCCTTCATTTTCTGAAGTTGGTTTTTGGCCGATGACAATTGGGCTCGAGTAGTTTCTTACTCTGTAGCAAAGCGGTCCACTCCTTCTTTCCACTTCAAAGACTCCGCTTTTATCACATCGACTTCTTCATAGAGTTTTTCGATCATCTCAATTTTTTGTTGCAGCTGTGAGACCAAAAAATTAGCCACCGTTCCGGTATCGAGCCCATAGGCTTTTAAAAGTATTAATACCTGCTCGGACAGATCGATCTGATCTTGGTGAGCTTTGGCCAACTCAGCTCGGAGGTCTTTTATTTCCTCTTCCCTTTGGCCTAAGAGGAGTTTTAGGGAGTTCCTCTCCTTCGTAACACGTTGAAGCTCGGCCTCATATCGACGCAGCTCGGTTCAGGACCGAGAACATGATTCTCGATGAACTGTCGTGGCCTGCAAAGAAAGAAGAAACGAAGTTAGAAAAGAAAAAGCAAACTTAAGGATAATGCAATATAATTTAAGGCTTACCTGATTCAAAGCCTGCTGCACTCCGTGAAAAAGATCCGATGTGTCACTTGTACCGGTAACGCCCTTGACACCGATAAACAGGTTAGAAAAGGATCCTCTCCATCATGAGGCCTATCTAATTCGAGGGCCCCCAAAGCTTGGGCCTCCCGAATCACCCCTGCGGAAAAAGCAGGGAAGGTGCGCGAGTCTTCGATTGCTATTGCCCCAAGTGAATCGCCTAGGGCATTCTCTTCGGTTCGAAAAGTTCGAGAAGAGCCCCTTCAGACATACCCCCCATACGTTGGCTTCGATGGGAAGCATCTTCGATCTCCAACAACTAGGGGACTTTGCCCAAATCTTTCTCCGATATATCCTCAGTTCGAGGCGGAGCCTTATGAACCACCATCGATCCAGCTGCCTGTGGAACATCGGTGGTCTTCTTCGTTCGGGCGGCCAGCACAGACCCATCGTTCTCTTCTTCTTTTTCTTCTTCTTCTTCAGACGCAGAACTGATTCTACGGTCAAAGGAATGATATTCTTGTTCGGCTTACGAGTCGTCCTCTTCTTCGGTTTTTGATTTCGAGGACGGGAACTCTTTTCCTCTTATTATCTTTCACCGGCTTTGGGACAGAGGCCGAAGCCTCTTCCTCGACGGATGAGGGCCTCAAAACCGCATCTTTACCCACACCTACATACGGAAATTTTTATTAAAGTGTGTGAAAAACATCTTATTCAAATTACCAAAAGATACGAGAAATGTGCTTACCGTGATTTTTGGCCTCCCATCAGCCCTTTGACAAGTGCGCCATGAGCGCTCGGTGTAGGAGGAGGTCGAAACCAGATCACGTACCCAGTTCTTGAGATCGGGCACTGCGTCGGGCATCCAGGGAACCGCTGCATCACAGAAGGGAAATATTGGTGAGAAAGGAAATGAAAGGATAAAATAGTAGGGAATAACAGCAGAATTACACTTACGCTTCATGTTCCACTCTTCGGGAAAAAGGCATCTTTTCGGTCGGAATCAGGTCCAAAGTCCTTACTCGAACGAATGTGCCCATCCACCCTCGATCTTTATCCTCATCTATACTCGAGAACATAGCCTTGGCAGCTCGACGTTGGAGTTTTATTAACCCTCCTCGAAAAAGGCGAGGACGATATAATCGGACAAGATGGTCGAGAATGAAAGGCATCCTCTCGATTTTACTCACAAAATATCGGATCAAAATAACGATCCGCCAAAAGGAAGAATGTATCTGGCCTAGGGTAATTAGGTATTTACGATAAAAATCTATGATAACGGGGTCGAGGGGACCTAGCGTGAAATGATAAGTATACACGCTTAAAAACCCTCTTACATGAGTAGTAATATCCTCTTCGGGAGACGGCACTACCACATCTTTGCTCTCCCAGTTACAATCTTTTTTTATCCGCTTGATGTGCTCCCGGGTTATCGAACAAATATATCTCGATACGGGCTCACATCGACCAGGAACCGGCGAACCTTTATCGAGTTTGAAATCGAAGGTAAGAACGCACGCCGCCGGAACGCACTCCTCCGGCCGTGGATCCACCGGTGTTTTGTCGGCGGCGGATTGAGAAGAAGAAGTTTTTTCTTTTTTTGGGGATGGTTTTTGATGTCTTCACCATTTTGGATTTAAAGAAGGTGACAAAGATTTGGTAGTTTAGAAGAAGAATTTTGCAAAGAAGAATCAGAGATTTGCGAATAAACTCAGAGAATACAAAAAAAAAACTTGGGAAATTTGGAAGATTGAAGATGTAAAAGTGGTAAATGATAAAAGGAAAGGCTATTTATAGATTAAAGCAATGGCGGTTCAGTATCAGCGGTGGCCGACTACCGTCTGACATGCATTAAATGCCTTGAAAGACTAAATCGACGGGACAGCTATCACGTGCGTCATGGTCGAGCCCAATGTAAACGTCAGCTTATAATCCGATCGAGCCGTTAAAAATCATATCGTTTCTCACCAAATCTATCTGTATACGGTCGAAATAGATTTTGGCCTTCGAACGATTGATCGAGGTTAAAACGTAATTGATCAAAGTAAGACTTCGAGATGGATTCTGAAGATGGTACAAACAAGCTTCGAGCCCGATGGACCGATCAATGTCGAGCTCGATATCATTATCAAGCTCGAATCCAAGTCGAACTAAGATGCAAAGTAAAGTTATCGAGCTTATGATTCAGAGACCGACCAACACTGACCCCGAATCAATGCAGGGATCCGAGTCAGAATCGAGAGCTCGAGTCAAGACCAAAAACTCGAGTCAATATCGAGTTTATAGACAAGAGCCGTTGCAATCCCACTAGAGGAGAGAATCCTGGCAGGAATTATGGAAAAACTGATTTATCATGGGTCTCCCACTATGTATTTTTAATTATATCCAAAGTAAGATTTCTTTACTATAAAGGGAATGATTATTATTTCTGTAAGGACCAAGTTTTTGCTTACATTGTAATTGAAGAATCATATTCTCCTATAGTGAAGAGTTATTCTTTCAAGCTTCATAAATTGATTCAACTTGTTTAGTCCTAAAAATCATCTTCTTTACAACCTTGTTTATTTTGTATTCTTTGCAATTGATATTTTTATTTATCCTTACAATTTATATTAAATTATACTACGTATCCTTAAAACTACGTACAAATTTAGGTCTATAAGTTTTTCGGCTAAACAAAAACTAGTTGTCATTATAATGATTTCGAGCGTATGTGTTCCCATCTAAGAAATAGTGCCTCAGAAGATACACCGAATCTAGGCTGTCTAAAGATATTCGTTCTAAATGCTTTCGAAAAGTTTTTGATATTTTTTTTTTTACTTTCAGGAACAAATCATTCTTCATTTACAACAAATGTTTACTAGGAAACTGACTTCGCCAGCTTTGGTTTTGAAAATTATAACTCCTATCACTTTCAATTTATGTAAACTTATTTGACTGAATATGAAATTTAAAAAAATATAGAAGAATTTTAAATTTGTGAGGTAAAATAAAATATATATATTTTATATTAATATAAATCATTACATAAAGATAAATTATTTTTAAATAAAAAATAAATCATTCTTTTTGATAAGTAACGAAAAGAAAATAAGTTCAACAACGGAATTACTATCCTTCATTACCTTTTATCTTGTTTGCTATTAAAGAAAAAACAATTGGTAGTTTTCAAAATGGGGACTACGTTTTCAAAAATGTCATGCTACATGTTTGCTAGAAGTAGAATAGAAAATTCGTACTGTCATTAAGGGTCACGAAAAGAAAAAGAAAGAAATTATTCAGATTTAACAAAGATATCTTCAAAGGTGACGATTAAGTAAACAACACGTCAGAACTCATCTAGAAACCAGCCTATAGCCCACAACTCCTACCTCGTAAAAGACACAGGGGGCATTTCCGTCCACCTTCCAAATTCAATCAAATCCTCTTTCCATTTTGCCCCATACGCGTCTCTATGAGGCCATTATTCCATCACCATTAACCGACCTCTCTCCTCCTTAAAACTCCTCTCTTTTCTTCTCTCTTACCCACCCAAACCACAAACAGATCATCTCTCTCTTATATTTTGCTCAGATAATCTGTTCATCATATTTAATTCCCTTTTTTTTTTTAGATAATTTGTCTGTGAAAATATATGGCTCAGAGAACAGAGAAAGAAGAGACTGAATACAACAAAGTCGTACGTGAGAAAACCTTAACACTTTGCGTTAAAAGTTGCGGTGTCATCGGCAATCCAGCCACCAATAATATGTGCCAAAATTGCTTTAACGCTAGCTCCTCCAAGGTCGCATATCCTCATAAATTCGCCAACATATTAACCAGATCTACCTCGTCCGATCTAAAAAAATATGTCGATCGAGCGGTGAAAGATGATGATAAGGCAAAGGAGAGCGTTTCACCGGCGAAGAGTGAGGTGAACCGTTGCTCTGGTTGTCGGAGGAAGCTAGGATTAACCGGCTTCCGTTGCCGGTGCGGTGAATTATTCTGCGGCGAACACCGTTACTCTGACCGTCATGATTGCAGCTATGATTACAGAACCGCCGGCCGAGAGGCGATCGCGAGGCAGAATCCGCTCGTCAAAGCCTCGAAGATCGTTAAACTTTGAACGGCGAAAGAGATATACTCCATATGGTATCATCGTCAAATTGGATTTCAGTTGAAGTGAAAGGGAGAAAGAGATTTGCTATCGCGAAGATCTCTGTAGCTGCTGTGTTACTGCTCTGTTTGGGATATGCTGTGCTATCGAAAGAGAGTATGAAGAAGCGCAGAGAGAAATTAAAATATATTTTTAATATATATTCGAAGTTAAATTTGTTGTGATGAAATTTCTCTCTGAATTGTTATTGATGGCTCTGTTTTCTCATATTAACATATGAAAAATTTAAAAGGTATAGCTTTGCAATTTATTTCATCTTTGTTTGGCTGCCAATCAAAGTAGAAACCGTATGGAAATTTAAATCAGTTTCAGAGTACAGAAAATTTAAGTGATTTCTAGAAGCAAACGCGGTGATGGCTATCAAAAATGAGAACTCATTCCTGGTCTTGGGAAGGGGCATAACAGCGTAAATTTGATGAAAAGTATGGGGCTAATGAGTCAACTGCGTTTCTGTCGTACATCAAAACATGGGGCCCGTGGGCGGCTAAAAGGACTGCTGTGATGTTGACATATCGTGTCCCTTCGGGGACATCCAATAAAAAAGAAATGTAGATTTATCGTGATAAATTCAAAACGAAATTACAAGTATTAAACTATCATATAATATTTGTGTGATTAAAAATACTTTCATATTAAATAAATATTAAAAGATATTAATTTTTTTGAAATAGATTAATAAATAAATAGTGTTAATTTTTTTTTCTTTTTAAAAAATAAAATACATATTTCAAAGCGGGGAGAAGTTGCGAGTTGCTACTGTAGACAATAAATTGCGTCAAGAGAATAATCGATACCGAAAATATTGCGTCAAGAGAATAATCGATACCGAAAATATTACAACAATCGTAGTATTTGATTTCTAATAATTTGAGTTTACAATCTCTATGAATCCTCTGATTCTTTTTCCAATATTAAATAAATTCAAGGGCCATTGAACTTGGTCTTGAATATGTAGTTATCACGAACTTTGATTTGAACTCGTACTCCTTGAATCTTGATTTGTTCTTCGTTCTTGAGCTTGAGTTTGATTGCTTGAACTTCAACTTGATTTGTTCTTTGTTCTTGAGCTTGAACTTGATTTGTTCTTCGTTTTTGAGCTTGAACTTGATTGCTTGAACTTGAACTTGATTGTTTGAACTTGAACTTGTGAAGGAATTTGCAGCGTTTGATCCACGAGCTCTTTGTTGCTTCTTGTTATAACTTATGGTGTCTTTTCTGAGTTATGAAGACCCCTATTTATAGTTGTGGGAGGGAAGCAAAAAATTCTTTCCGACCAATCAAACTGAAGTGTGACAAGGCCGCATTTGATTGGCCACAACATGTCACTTGCACATGTGGCACAATTTCATTGGTTATTTTATTTGACTTGGCATGCCTTGTCATTCTCACACGTGGCACGATCCTATTGGGTCTTTTGTTTGACTTGGCGCCCCATGTCATTTGACGTGTGTCACCAAACTGGTCCTCTAAGAAGATGACATCTTGGGCTTAATGAAGTGAGCTCATCATTTTAGCCTAATTAAATGGGATAGCCCAATAGATTAAGACTTATTTATTTAATATATATATATATATATATATATATATATATATATAAATATAATCCAAGTTATTTATTCAATTTGAACCAATAAATTTTACATGTCTGCAACTACTTTGTCTAAAATTTTCTAAGAACATTGTTTCTTTTTCACATAATCTTTTAAGGCATCTGTATTAATTGTAATTGGCATTCTGGATCTATCATAAAAGGGGTAACGTAATCGGCACCTGATAACGCATTCCCACTATACAAATGCATATCTCGTAATATTTATTAACCATCAATACATACACAAGAACACTCACTAGCCCAAAAAATATTTATACACATATTATTATACGGGGTAAAAATGGTCAATGACAGTTGGCGGAATGATGAGATGACACGTAGAACAAAAGACGGGTGAAAAGTGAGTCAGCAGATGGCTGGCATCGGGCGCGAGTATGTGATCGGTGTTAGACGGATCCCGAAGGTAGAGTAGCTGACAATAAAGATTCAAAGATTTGATATCGGATAGCATTTAATGAGCACCCATTACAGAGAAAACGTTCAAGACTAACCGTTATGCAGCCATCCATGACGATTTTATTCTCATTTAAGGGAAACTTGATTTGAGGATCTTGTCTCCCTAAATAGAGCTATAAGTAGGAGGATTAACAACCATTGTAGGCGGAGGAAAAAACATCCTACACACAAAATCTGTAATCCATTATATTGTTACGCTCAATTTGAACACATGAACATTGCTTTTACTTTTATCATCGGAAAAGCTAAGTTCTTAGTCAGACTTGTTATCTCCTTTAATTTATTTCGTTAATCTTATTTTCGTTCTTATTTATTTACCATTTTTGGGTCAAATAGATTTACTTGTCTATAAATCAACCTATAAATTCAATTGTACCGTTTTACGGGTAAACAGTTTAGTGTCCACCGTGGGGCATAGACATCCACGTAATTGCTTTGATCCATTCATTTGTTACTAACAAGTTTTGACTTTTTTCTTAGTAAAAATATGTTATGGCAGCTAATGATGTCAACGACGTTTACAATGTTGGATCACGCGATGAGCACGAAGATGCATTCCACCGTGATGATTCAACCAGCGAAACTCACAACGAAGGGGATGAAGCAACCCTGGTTCGTAAAGGACAATGTCCTTGGCATGTGCGGGGCTCGATCCCAGATGATGCGGAGGATGAGCATATTGTCGAAACTGTCAAAATCTTGAAAGAACAACAAAAGGCGATCATGGATCACCTTTCGAGGCAAGATCGGGTGATGACGGAATTAAAGCAGGCATTATCAGTGCTTCGATTAATGCTAATGAAAGAGCTCTGGTTCCTCCCAGCATTCCTGCAAATCGGATGGCTCAAAGAATCAAGAACAACACGCTAAGGGTTGAAGTCGGTTTCGATGAAGCCAGGGGGGGGGCGGAAGCGGATTTGGGAACAACAACTTGAATGATCCTTTCAAAACTGAGCTCATGAGATTCATGAGAGAGATGAATGAAAGAATGGACTAGAACGCATAAGAGTTTCATGCTCGGATGGATCAGATCTGAGGTGCACCACTGTGTTAAAAGGACCAGATTCGAGGAAGTATACACAGTTGCCGTTTAAACCGAGCGCGGCACCGGAGTTGATACCGAAGAGGTTTAAGATATTGGATATTCCAAAATATGATGGGACGTCAGCTGCACAGGATCACATCATGACCTACACCACGATAGTAAAAGGAAATAACTTGGTTCAGCACGAGATCAAGTTGATTTTGTTGAAGAAGTTTGGCTAAACCCTCACGAAGAGGGCCCTGGCATGGTATCCCATCTTACCTAAGCAACAACTTGAGTGATCTTGTCAAAACTGAGCTCATGAGATTCATGAGCGAGATGAATGAAAGAATGGACCAGAACACAAAAGAGTTTCATGCTCGGATGGATCAGATCCCATGTGCGCCGCCGGTGTTAAAAGGACCATATTCGAGAAAGTATACGCAGTTGCCGTTTAAACTGAGCACGACACCGGAGTTGATACCGAAGAGGTTTAAGATGCCGGATATTCCAAAATATGATGGGACGTCGGATCCACAAGAGCACATCACGGCCTACACCACGACAGTAAAAGGAAACAATTTGGCTTGGCACGAGATCAAGTCGGTTTTGCTAAAGAAGTTTGGCGAAACCCTTACAAAGGGGCCCCTGACATGGTATTCCCTCTTACCTGAGCATTCAATAGATTCTTTTGAAATGCTTGCAGATTCGTTCATCAAAGCTCATGCTGGAGGAAGAAAGGTCCAGGCCAAAAGGCGGATATATTCAGAATTTTGCAAGGAGAATCTGTGCTGTAGCGGGAATTCGTAATCTGGTTCCAGAAGGAAAGGATGTTGCTACCAGCAGTTCCAGATGAGTGGGCAGCAGAGGCATTTACTAAGGGCCTCAATCCTCTGAGTTTTGATGCCTCCCGAAAATTGAAGGAGAGCTTGCTCGTATTTCAGCCAACCACATGGGCAGATGTCCACAATCTCTACGAGTTGAAGATAAGGATAGGAGACGATCAACTTGGCTTTTCGGTGTCTTCCAAGGGATGGGGTCGCGATAAAAATCAAGATAAGTTTAAAAATGACTTTGATGCAGATCAGAGGTCATCTAGGGGTCATTATCTACCGTACGAGAGGACCGATGAGCATAGCAGTAAAGGATTCCAGTTATCGAATATGTTTGCCTCCGAAAGAAGGACGAATCGTGGCCGAAATAATAGATCATTGCAAGAGAAAGAGGTGTCAGGGTCCTGAGATCCCGCATATCCCAGGTTATCAGATTACAACTTTAATATGAGCCTGGTAGAATTGGTGTCAGTAATGAGGAACATCAAAGAAGCACGGTTTCTGAAACCTATCCGATCGGATCCTAGCCAAAGGGATCCTAATCTGTGGTGTAAATTCCATGGGACTCATGGCTATAGAATTGGGGACTGCCGACATCTTCGCGGGGAGGTGGCAACGTTGTTGAGGAATGGCCATCTTAGAGAGTTTTTAAGTGACCGCACCAAAAACAATTATGGTATAAGCCGGGATAATGCAGAACCATCAAAGATATCAGCAGGGTCACCTCAGATGACAATAAATATGATATTCAGAGGAAATGAGGTCAATGGGGTAAAAGTTTTGGCAGCAAAAAAGACGAAAATATCGGTGACTCATGGTAAGAGAATCCGAGAAGCCGCCGAAGATGACATTATCTTCGCAGAGGAAGATGAGATGGGCTTCTTCTTCCACACAAAGATACTTTGGTAATTTCTCTTAATGTTTTAGATTTTAAAATTAAGCGTGTTTTGGTTGATCCGGAAAGTTCAGCCAACATTATACAATGGAGGGTTCTAGAACAAGCAAAGTTGACCGGGAACATCATTCGGGCGACAAAACTCCTAGCTGGCTTCAACCTAACAAGCATCACAACCCAAGGAGGAATTTTGCTGCCCACTCATGCTGAGGGATTGGCAAAAACCACTTTGTTCGATGTGATGGCCTAAATAACATAATAAATATAATTATTATAATAATTTAGGCTATTAATACAAAACAATACATAAATGTTATAAAGTGCAAATATAATTGTATGAAACGATGTAAAATTCTTTAAAATATGCATGAAAATATAAATAATTAGTTTGGACAATTAATCACTCATAAATAATTTAAAGGGAATAACAAATAAATATTTATCAATTAAAATACCATAATCGATTCAAAATGCTTATAATATGAATACAGTTATAATAATTTGATAAAAGCATTATGAGGATAATAGATTGATATTTAAAATATATCATGGAACAGTAGTGCAAGAAAATTGTCTATAAATATTATTTAAAATATATAAAACATTATAAAATATACTGGTGACGAGCTCGAAACACACTTCAATTATGCTCGCTAATCAAATATAGTATAGTATATTATCGTATCCATAGGGATTTGATTTAAACAGTATTGTCATAGTTTCTAGCTTGATTGCTATCCAAGATGATCAACAATTGAAATTTATATGATTTCTAACTACAATTAACTAAGAGTCTAAAGCTATTGACTAATGACAATCGAAACAAGGAATAAGCAAAGAAAGTTATCAGTGGGAGAATATAGGGTTTTGATAGGATAGGTGCAAGATAATTGTTTGGGATATAACTCTAGATAATCCACTTCTAATGTTCAAGTGAGTCTCTCGAATTCACTCAATTATTAGTTCAAACGTTCAGCAAAAACTCCTCTCTCGATTAAGTTTTAACCTCACAAGATGAACCAATATAAGCACATGAAGATATGCAAGAATGTGTAGTGTATTGGTCATTAGGAGAACCTCTCTCGATTATTCTCCTAACTAGGTTTAATCAATAATTCAACTAGCCTCTTTCGATTACTAAGAAGAATTAATGAACTCAACCAACAATATAATGCAAAGATATCACCAGTTAGGCCTCTCTCGATTACATGAACTAGTGAATACAGATGCAATAATTAAATCATCAAAAATGTTTCAATACATAAAACTAGAGTTATAATCCACAAGCAATCATCAATACACCAAATCCATCAAACCCTAAAGAGAAGTTCTCCATAGATATGGAGCAATTCATCACAAATATAATTAAAGTATAGAAAAATATAAATTCGATCCAAACTCGGGTCTTGAGTGAGGAAGGAATGATGAAATACTTGTGCTTTTGCTCCTCCAACTCCTCCTTAGCTTCCTTAGGTCTAAAGTGTGTCAAAAGTCAAGAAAATAATATTTTTTATGTATTTATACCAAGTTGGGTCGGGCCTAGACGAAATCCCCATTTCCTAGCCGAAATAGGAAAACTTGCAAACTTATTGCTTTTCATGCGTCGCACTATGCTACGCAGGGTGCGTAGAATTAGTGTAATTTTCTCGGTCGTAAACTCTCTGAACTTAGATTGTCTGACAGAATTTTGTACTGATGCTACGCACTATGCCACACACTATGACTAGCATTAGTGTATTTTTCTGTCAGACCTCAGAAACCCATCCTCTGAACGTTGTCAATCTTCTGACATAAATTTACCCTACTGTGTCGCACTAGTGCATTCCTTCAACTGTTGTTTCTTCCTTGATTTTTGACGTCCAAAAGTGATCCTTGACCCCCGAATACGATTCCGGCTTAATCCTTTGGGATTTTACTCAGACTTCAAAGCTTCAAATAGCTCGAATTAATTCCACAACATCTACATAACTCGAAATTATTCCTACATGGCATAAAAAAGCAATAAATGCAAAATACTACCAATTAAAGCTCAACACTAGGGGTGTTCATGGTTCGGTTTGGGTCGATTTTTTCCTAAAAAGAAACCAAACTAAGTAAGTCGGGTTTTCAAATATTAGAATCAAACCAATCCAATTGAGTCGGTTTTTTATCGATTCGATATTTTGTCAGGTTTTCGGTTATTTATCAATTGTTTTCTTAAATATGAGACATACACTACCAAACGCATATTTCGGCGACTACATTTTAAATGTAACACTATCAAATCAATTGCTCTATGAGAAATCTATCATTTTCAAGATATATTGATGATAATTGAATCAAATGGTGATAAATAATTTAAGTACTCAATTAAAAATCGATTATTTTTAACATGAAATAAATTCTTGTACTTATTAAAAGAAATCTAACAATCAAACTAGAATGTAAAGGCAAAAAAAATAAAATTATTACAATAGCAAAGAACTAGACTAAAAATACCAATGGCTAATATGTACCATAAAATTATAGAAACTTTATATAAAAATATACATATATATAGGTGTAATAATAAATTTAAATAGCTACCTTTATAGTCGGCTTGGTTCGTTTTTTTCGGTTATTTTTTGATTAAAATCAAAACCAAACCAAATTTGATCGGTTTTTAAAATTTAAAACCAAAACCAAACCAAACCTAAAAAGTATCGGTTTTTTGATCGGTTTGCTTCAGTTTTCGGTTTGGTTCAGTTTTTCGTATTTTTATGAACACCCCTACTTAACACAAGTAAAGTGCAGTGAATTAGAGTGCAATAAGCGACTAAAATACGAGATTATAGCCTATCATCAACACCCCACACTTAACCATTGCTCGTCCTCGAGCAATCAAACTACACTTTATATAGACATGACCTTTTTAAACAACTCTCATATCTCATCACACCAAGAATATTTAAAACATATTAAGCACAATACCATAACATCCTACCCTCAAGATTTGACTCAAAATCACCACAACTTATTTATAACCCGCTCACTTACTCTAACACAAAGGTCAATCATTATTTTTCCTTCGTGAATCAAGTGCCCTCACATAACAATCGAGAGTAGTTCCACACAATAGAATTTAAGAACAATTAGGAGTTCAAGATAGAAAGAATTCACTCACTCTCAGAAACAACATTCATATGCCACAAAAGACGTACCATAGGTTTGCCAGTTTTGTACTACTCTACTAATTGAGCTCATTCAATCAATGATCAAATAAGACTTTAACTGGTTGTACTGTAGGATGTGGGATGGGTAGGACAAATAAATATACATTAACTTCCAACTTCTTTAAGCACAAATACATCAAGAGTCACCACTATCAACGAATAGTTTGCACAACAATACAAACTTTTTTTTCTTTTCTCTTTCAATTCAAGTGGATCGTACTTTTTCAATACAGTGCACTTTTCTCCTTATTTCATTAGTTCCACTCAAAAAATAAATCAACCATCCCACACTTCAACTTTTACATAGTTCATACCAAATTCAATTGTTCACGAGAGGTACAAGGTTCAAATAGATGGTCAATTCAAACAAATGAGTAAGCTTGTAATGTGATTGCCAAAGAAACAAGATTACAGGCTCAAAGGGGTTAACTACGATACATAGCAATTAGGTGGGTAAAAACATCAAATTGGCTCAACAAAGAAATGCCTATATCACTTCCAAGACTGAACAAAACTACTATTTCGCTTTGTAAACACACGGGGCAAGTTCTAGACATCAAATGCAATGCACAGAATAACACAAAACCTCACACACACATGGAACATAACTCACTCAGGATTGAACTATCAAGACACTCTAGTCAAAGCAGTTAAGCAAAGTTAAGATCATACAATTTACGGTATTTATTACAAGAGTCAAAAACTGAGCCTTATCGTCAAAACTAAAGCACTCATTGTTCTCAAGGCATAATAAAGTCAAGAGACATTGCTTTCAATTCAAATCATAGCACAAGGTTTCCTACTCCTAAATAAATAAAAACTAACTATACCCGGTTCAAATAAAACCCTTGAAAAAGAACCGCGGCACAAAGAAAAACCAAGGGGCACTTGTTAAACTACTTAAGAAAAGATTTTTTTTTGTCTTTTTCTTTCGACTTTCATCCCTCAATAAAACTGTTGATATCCATCATCAGGAAAAATCAAAAATTTTAAAATTTTAATGATTTTTTTCAATTTTTTCTATCTCCAACTAACACATATACAAACAACATACAATTATCTCCCACCCCACACTTTAAGTTATGGTATGTCTCCTTGACACACAATTAAAAAGTATCAGGTAAAGGAAACTTTCCTGAACTTCTAGTTGGGATCTGAGTCGAAGTCGGGCTCCATTCCTCACCTTCGGACTAATGCGCACATCCATACCGACAACTTCTTCTCAGCCTTTTTTGGGTACACGCCAAGCTTATCTTTCTCACTCAGTGCAACCTTCTTTTTTGAGCCCATCACTTTTCACTCAATACTCGCAGCTGGTTTTTCTTTTTGTGCCCCTTTGCTATATTCATATCAAAAGTCACCGTTTCCTCACCTACTCTAAGCATGAGTTTCCTCTCGTGTATATCTAATATAGCTCTACTTGTTGGTAAGAATGGTCCTCCTAGGATGAGTGGATCTTCTTGTCCCCCTCCATATTCACCACTATAAAGTCTACAGGAAATACAAACTTATCCACCCGAACTAACATATCTTCCATTATTCCATCGGGTATTAAAGTCATTTGGTTCGCCAACTGCAAAGATATTTGCATCGACCTTATCTGTCCAATCTCCTTCTCCAGTTTTCTGTAAATATATAGTGGCATTAAATTAATTCAGGCACCAGAATCACATAATGATTTATCAAAATGAATAGTTCCTAAAAACTCCCTGGATCTCCACACTTTTGTGGGAGTTTATTTTGTAAGATCGCACTGCAATACTCTGTGAGCTTGACTACTGAGGTCTCCTCAATTTTCCTTTTCTTTGTAAGGACCTCCTTCAAGAATTTGGCATAAGCAGACATTTGTGAGATCACTTCTGTGAATGGTAAGTTCACATGAACCTATTCCACCACATCCAGAAATTTCTCAAACTGCTTGTCCAGCTTTTCTCTACATAACGTTTGAGGGAAAGGTAAAGCATGCATATGTTTGCTCTCCTCATGTTCCTCCTTTTTTGCTTTTTCTTCCTTCTCTTTCCTCTCAATTTTCATCGGGCCTTTCTTCTTTTTATCAACATCATTCTTCAGTTGCTCCCCACTTTATTTTTCAAGTATCACCTCTTTTTGGATCAGGGTGGGATCTTTCAACACCCTCCCACTTATCAGAGTTACAACATTCACTGTTTCTTTGGGATTCTTTTCACTGTCATCAGGGAGAGTGTCTGGGAACCTCTCAGATAATATTATTGCGATCTGTCCCACTTGTCTCTCCAGGTTTCGCAAACCAGTGCCCAATTCTTTGATAGCTACTCCACGAGCGTCCAGCATCTCATCTGTCTTGATAATGAAAGACTTCATTAGAACCTCTAGACCAGGCTGGATGGGCTATTGAGGCTGAAATTGCTACCTCTGCTAATTTTGGTATGCTGGAGCTCCTTGTCCATGCGGTCTAGAGTTATTTTGCTGCCAAGCATTCACAGTACCTCCAGGTGAACTCCATAAAAAATCGGGGTGCCTCTGACCCATTGCATTGAAATTGTTGTTTCCCAAAACATTTACTTCCTTAGTTGAGGCTTGTCACTCATGAGTAGGGTGTCCTCTTCCACATATATCACAAGTTGTGTGAGGCTCACTTTGTATCGAGGCTAAGGCCAGCTTCCTTATCTCTTTGGCCATAGCATCAAGTTATACCTACACATATGTGTTAGCATCAACCTGGTGAACACCAGTTGATCTTCTTCTTTCCGCACTCTCAGAGGGGCATTGATTTGCATCTCCAGATAGCTCATCTAAAATTGTAACTATCTCCTCTGGAGTCTTCTTCATCAACGGGCCTCCAACTACATTGCTCAATATTCTACGTGAGGCCAGTGACAATCCATCCCAAAAGTCCTGGAGTTGAATCCAGAGTTCAATTCTGCTATGTTGACACTTTTGAACAATCTCTTTAAACCTCTTCCATGCTTCAAAAACCGTTTCAGTATCTTTCTGGCAGAAGTTATGTATTTCTCTTCTAAACATGCCCATTTTAGCTGAGGAGAAATATTTATCAAGGCATTTTCTGGTCATCTCCTCCCATGTTCTAATCAAACCTACGGGCAAGCTTCGAATCCACTGCTTTGCATCATCTTTGAGCGAAAAGGGGAATGCCTTTAAGTACATTGCATATTGTGACACCCTATTGTATTGAAAGGTGTTCATAATCTCCTTGAAGTCCATTATATGTTTATTTGGATCTTGGTTTGGCTTCCCTCTGAAGACACAACAATTCTGTAGGGTTTGAAGCAACAGTTGCTTCAATTCAAAGTTGTTTGCTGAAATTGGAGGTAGTCTAACACTTGATAAACCTTAATTGTAGACCGGTCTAGTATAATTGCCAAGTGGTCTCCCAGGCATGAGAGCTATATTTTCGAACTGGTCTGCACCCAAGGGTTGGTTTTGAGCAATTCTACGACCCCTCTCTTCTTCGTAGATAATCTGTGCATCTCTAATAACTGCTTCTTCAGCATCCCATACAACTTGTTCTCATCTTTCGGCTACTTCTCTCGCAGCCAAATCTACATTATCATCACCATTTCCAGCCATGCCTTCTTTGGTTGAGGATTGCCCAACCTTTTCTGATGTCTTAGTGAGATTTCTTTCCTTCTATAGATGTCGCAGTTGTTTTTCTATCTCAGGCTCATATGGTAGAACTTCTTTCATAGAAGCTCGAGTCATGCACCAATCTACACCTGTAACCTGCGCACAGTCAACGAACACCAAATGTAAAAAGGGAAAAATAAAATAAAATAAAAAGAAAAATTTCTGAATTAGCACTACAATCTATTTCAAACACTATTGATTGCCAATCCCCGGAAACGATGTTAAGATTTGACGAGCTCGAAACACAAACTTAAATTATGCTTGCTAATCAAATATAGTATAATATAATATCGTATCCACAAGGATTAGATTTAAATAGTATTATCATAGTTTCTAGATTGATTACTATCCAAGATGATCAACTATTGAGATTTATATGATTTCTAACTAAAATTAATTAAGATTCTAAAGCTATTGACTAATGATAATCAAAATAAAGAATAAACAAAGAAAGTTATCACTGGGAGAATATAGGGTTTTGAGAGGATAGGTACAAGATAATTGTTTGGGATCTAGCTCTAGATAATTCACTTCTAATGTTCAAGTGAGTCTCTCGAATTCACTCAATTATTAGTTCAAATGTTCAGCAAAAACTCCTCACTCGATTAAGTTTTAACCTCACAAGATGAACCAATATAAGCACGTGAAGATATGCAAGAATGCGTAGTGTATTGGTCATTAGGAGAACCTCTCTCGATTATTCTCCTAACTAGGTTTAATCAATGATTCAACTAGCCTCTTTCGATTACTAAAAAGAATTAATGAACTCAACCAACAATATAATGCAAAGATATCACCTATTATGCCTCTCTCGATTGCATGAACTAGTGAATATAGATGCAATAATTAAATCATCCAAAAATTCTTTAATACATAAAACTAGAGTTATAATCCACAAGCAATCATCAATACACCAAATCCATCAAACCCTAAAGAGAACTACTCCATAGATATGTTGCAATTCATCACAAATATAATTAAAGTATAGGAAAACATAAATTCGATCCAAACTCGGGTCTTGAGTGAGTAAGGAATGATGAAATCCTTGTGCTTTTGATCCTCCAACTCCTCCTTAGCTTCCTTAGGTCTAAAGTGTGTCAAAAGTCTAGAAAATAACGTTTTTCCATGTATATATACCAAGTAGGGTCGGGCCTATACGAAATCCCTCTTTCCTAGCTGAAATAGAAAAACTTGCAAACTTATTGCTTTTCATGCGTTCGGTCGTAAACTCTTTGTACTTAGCTTGTCTGACAGAATTTTGTACAGATGCTACGCACTATGCCACGCACTCTGCCTAACATTAGTGTATTTTTCTGTCAGATCTCAGAAACCCATCATTTGAACTTTGTCAATCTTCTGACATAAATTTACCCTAGTGCATCTCACTATGCGTCACCCAAGGCGTCGCTTTAGTGCATTTCTTCATATGTGGCTTCTTCCTTGATTTTTGACGTTCAGAAGTGATCCTCGACCCCCGAACACCATCTTGGCTTAATCTTTTGATCTTGTACTCATACTTCAAAGCTCTAAATAGCTCGAATTAGTTCCACAATATCTACATAAATCGAAAGCATTCCTACACGGCAAAAAATACGCAATAAATTCAAAATACTACAATTTAATGCTCAACAGAAGTAAAGTGCAGTGAATTAGAGTGCAATAAGTGACTAAAACACAAGATTATAGTCTATCATCAACACCTCAGACTTAACCCATTGCTCGTCTTCGAGCAATCAAACTACACTTCATATAGACATGACATTTTTAAACAACTCTCATAACTCATCACACCAAGAATATTTAAAACAGATTAAACATAATACCGTAATATCCTAGCCTCAAGATTTGACTCAAAAGCACCACATATTATTTATAACCCGCTCACTTACTCTAATACATAGGTCAAGCATTACCTTTCCTTCGTGAATCAAGTGCCCCCACACAACAATAGAGAGTAGTTCCACACACAATAGAATTTAAGAACAATTAGGAACTCAAGAAAGAAACAATTCACTCACTCTCAGAAACAACATCCATATGCCACAAAAGACATACCATAGGTTTGCCCGTAGTGTACTACTCTACTAATTGAGCTTATTCAGTCAAAGATCAAATAGGACTTTAACTGGTTGTACTGTAGGCTGCGGGATGGATAGGATATATTTAGATATAAGAGTGACTACACCTTCCTAAGAACTTTTAAAACATATAATTAACAATCCAAAACCCCACACTTATGTCAAAACCAGAACTCCACCTTTACATAAATAAACATTAACTCCTAACTTCTTTAAGCACAAAAACATCAAGGGTCACCACTATCAACGAATAGTTTGCACAACAATACAAACTTTTTTTTCTTTTGTCTTTCAATTCAAGTGGCTCTTACTTTCTCAATACAATGCACCTTTCTTCTTATTTCATTAGTTCCACTCAAAAATCAAATCAACCATCCCACACTTCAACTTTTACATAGTTCATACCAAATTCAAGTGCTCACGAGAGATACAAGATTCAAATAGATGGTCAATTCGAATAAATGGGTAAGGCTTGTAATGTGGTTGCCAAAGAAATATGATTACATGCTCAAAGGGATTAACTATGATACATAGCAATTAGGTGGGTTAAAGCATCTAATTGGCTCAACAAAGAAACGCCTATATCACTTCCAAGACTGAACAAAACTACTATTTTGCTTTGCAAATACATGGGGAAAGTTTTATACATCAAATGCAATACACAGAATAACACAAAACCTCACACACACATGGCACATAACCCACTCAGGATTGGACTATCAAGACACTCTAGTCAAAGCAGTTAAGAAAAGTTAAGATCATACAATTTACGGTACTTATTACAAGAGTCAAAAACTCAGCCTCATCGTCAGAACTAAAGCACTCATTGTTTTCAAGGCATAATAATGTCAAGAGACATTGCTTTTAATTCAAATCATAGCACAAGGATTTCTACTCCTAAAAAAATAAAAACTAACTATACCCGGTTCAAATAAAACCCTTGAAAAAGAACCGCGTCACAAAAAAAAATCAAGGGGGACTTGTTACACTACCTAACAAAAGAAAATCTTTTTATCTTTTTCTTTCAACTTTCATCCCTCAAGAAACCTGTCGATATCCATCGTCAGGAAAAATCGAAAATTTTAATATTCTTATGATTTTTTTCAATTTGTTCTATCTCAAACTAACACATATACAAACGACATACAATTATCCCCCACCCCACACTTTAAGTTATGGCATGTCCCCATGACACTCAATTAAAAAGCACAAGGTAAAGGAAACTGCTCTGAATATCTAGTCGAGATTTGAGTCGAAGTTGGGCTCCATTCCTCGCCTTCAGACTAATGCGCACATCTATGCCGACAACTTCTTCTCAGCCTTTTTTGTGGTACACACCACCTTTATCTTTCTCACTCAGTGCAACCTTCTCTTTTGAGCCCGTCACTTTTCACTCAATACTCGCAGCTGGTTTTTCTTTTGTGCCCCCTTTGCTATATTCATATCAAAAGTCACCGTTTCGTCACCCACTCTAAGCATGAGTTTCCTCTCATGTATATCTAATATAGCTCTACCTGTTGGTAAGAATGGTCTTCCTAGGATGAGTGGATCTTCTTGTTCTCCTCCATATTCCCCACTATAAAGTCTACAGAAAATACAAACTTATCCACCCGAACTAATATATCTTCCACTATTCCATCGGGTATTAAAGTCATCTGGTTCGCCAGCTGCAAAGATATTGGCATCAACCTTATCTCTCCAATTTCCTTCTCCAGTTTCCTGTAAATAGATAGAGGCATTAAATTAATTGAGGCACCAGAATCACATAACGATTTATCAAAATGCATAGTTCCTACAAAGCAAGGTATAGTAAAACTCCCTGGATCTCCACACTTTTGTGGGAGTTTATTTTGTAAGATCGCACTGCAATGCTCTGTGAGCGTGACCACTGAGGTCTTCTCGATTTTCCTTTTCTTTGTAAGGATCTACTTCAAGAATTTGGCATAAGCAGGCATTTGTGAGAGCACTTCTATGAATGGTAAATTCACATGAACCTATTTCACCACATCCAAAAATTTCTCAAACTGCTTGTCCAGCTTTTCTCTACATAACTTTCGAGGGAAAGGTAAAGCAGGCATATGTTTGCTCTCCTCGTGTTCCTCCTTTTTTTCTTTTTCTTACTTCTTCTCCCTCTCAGTTTTCATCGGGCCTTTCTTCTTTTTATCAATATCATTCTTCAGTTGCTCCCCACTTTTCCTTTCAAGTATCACCTCTTTTTGGATATTTCAACACTCGCCCACTTTTCAGAGTTTCAACATTCACTGTTTCTTTAGGATTATTTTCAGTGTCATCAGGGAGAGTGTCTGAAACCCTCTCAGATAATATTATTACAATCTGTCCCACTTGTCTCTCCAAGTTTCGCAAACCAGTGCCCAATTCTTATAGAGCCAATTTGGGAATTTGGCTCATTATCTCATATTTTAAACCTTGGACTTGGGAGAGGTGATTTTGGGGTAAGTGATTTTTACATACTTTTTGGCATTATTTCAAGAATCTACTTGGATTATTAGCACCCAAACATATGTGATTTTAAGGGAAATTTGGGGTTTTTTTTGCTACAACTTAAGAAAATGAAAATTTGGGGATTTGAGGTATAATTTGGACTTGGTTTTGGAATCAAATCACGTATTTCGACTCGTGGGGTTATGGATAGTCGGGATCTACCCCTTGACTTGAGTTTTGACCATATGGGCCCGGGGTTGACTTTTGTTGACCTTTTGGGAATTAAATAAAGATGTAAGCTTTATTGTTTGGAATTGGTTCCTATATCCTTATTTGATGTTATTGATTTGTATTTTTGCAAGATGTGACTAGTTCGGAGGCCATTGAGAGGCAAGGGATTTTTGGAGTATTGATTCTCGTGCGTTTGAGGTAACTATGCTGGAGTGTGTTTTCCCGTAGGCTATGATGTTTGCTATATTTTGGGAGTGATGCATATGCAAGGTGAGGAGTACATATGCATGCAAAATGATTATTCATTATCTGGGTAGATTTAGGCTATTATATGCCTTGTTTTGCTATCATGCTTCTTTGATTCCATGGTTTCTTCACTCGTTTAACTACGGGAGCTATTATTCATGCTAGAAATCATGTCTAGGCTATGTGCTTATCTGTTTGAGACATGATAGGACTATTTTTGTTGTGTTGAGCTATTTGCCTTAACTGTAGTAATATTTTCAATCATGATATTATATCCGCATATTATATCTCTGTCTTTGTGCACTCTTTATATGTTATCTCACATGTTGCTAGTATTCGTATTTGTGTAACATGAGTTTAATATGAGTTGTGGCACGTTGGTATATTGTGTGCGGTATTTTTGATCATGCTATTGTGAGATATGATCATATTGAGACTTGAGGAGATTGACGACTAATCTTTGGCCGTAGAGTCATGTTGATATTAATTGTGAGGGGATACAACGTCAGGTCCCATATTGGGCTAAGTGATATTGGCCGAGGACTTTTGATCCGATCAGCGCCTGGGCTAGGGTCCGCCCCTCTGGAGTCAGGTATAATTCTGTGAGTTCATGCACATGCTATGTGCTTAGTGAGGGACTTAAGCCAGGCACCCGCACATGGATGAGTGTGTATGTGTTGATGATTCAAGGGCTTCAAGTTAGGCACCGAGAGTGTAGTGAAATTATGATTGAGGGGTATTTGTGCCGGGCATTATGTATGTGCCGAGACTGTATTTACTTGATGATTAAACTATGACGTTGTTGATTTTGGCATGTATATTAGGGCAAGGAGTTGTATTATCCTCATGCTAATTGATATTTGATGTCTTTAACATCGATACCTTGACTGATAAATTAGGAAAGCATTATTATTTTTCTCTTATTGTGATAAAGATGAATCTGATATAATTGAGCTATTTTTCCTTTACTATTGTTATGTTGTTATTGCCTGTTGAAAGAAATTATTGGATTTTTCCAATCTCGTCACTGCTTTTAGATCAAAAGTAGGCTTGTTACTTGTTGAGTACATGTGATCGATTGTACTCATATACACTTTGCACTTCATGTGCAGATCCAGGTTTTGCTGATCGTGGTAGTTTCTAGTGAGCCAGATCCGGACTAGTTGGAGATTTCGAAGTAGCACTGTTATTCCATTCGCAGGCCTTAAAGTCCCTTCCCTTATTTCATGTTAATACTGTTTAGTATTTTAGAGAGTATAGTATATGGCCCTGACCTAGTATTTAGTATTCTATAGTGATCATGCACTCGGTGACACCAGAGTTTGGGATGGTTTTCAGTTGTATCCTTGTTTTGACTTCAGTTATTTATACTATTCCGCTATTGAGACTATTTAATACTGTTGTTGGTGTCTCTTTCTGCATATTGGTTGTTTTATTTCCTAACAAGTAATGTTAGGGGTCATCATGGCTTCGATGGGATTTTGGGTCGTGACAGGCGCCTAGCCCGCTCGCTAGGCAAGCCAACACTTAACAACAACAATAGAATCCAATTATTAAGCCATTGGTTTTATGATATAAATAACAATACACAATAAATCTCAATTTAATATCATAAGTACAAAATCAGAGACAAGGTCTAAACATGACCATAACTATCTAACAATGCCCAAAACTAAATGTCATTACATCACTGTCACAAATCAAAATCCCACCTAGTCGTGATAGCACCAAACACCATATGCTAGGTAAGCCAAACAATAAATAACACAACTGAAATGAAAGATAAGGAATAAAAAATGAGTAAGAAGGTGAAAATCCATAAAATTACCCCCAAGGATTGGTAGTACTATCACGAACCAAATCCCACCAACGAGATATAATAAGACTAGGTAAGCCAATCATATTGACAATAATATTTTTCATCAAACATGATATAGTAAGACTGAATTTAACACAACATCAAAAATGGTGATAATATAAACCTGAATGGCAATACACAATACAACTTCCCAAAATCAGGTAGTACATAGACATTAGCTCTAAACCAAATATATAAAGAAGTATCAAATACTATATTGTTTGAATGTGAAAATAAGAGTATCAACATAGAGGATGGGACTCCAAAGAACTGTGACGGTCATGCAACACTACCTTGTATCCTCGTGAACAATGTATACACTCACCCTAGAAGTCTGCAGCCTCCAACACCCGAATCTGCATAAAAATATGCTGAAGTATAATATGAGTACGTCACAATATGTACTCAGTAAGTATCAAAACTAACCTCGGTGAAGTAGTGATGAGATTTAATTTATGTGATGTTCACTAATCAATGAACCTGTGTAATATATATATATATATATATATATATATATATATATATATATATATATATAACAACTTGCAACAAGAATATATAACAGAGTACAAAAACCAATAATCTCATTAAAATATGTGATAACAACTCAATGTAGGAAAATCCACTTTTGAAAAACGAATTATCAAATAGAAAGAAAGGCATATGCTTGCAGGTTAGATACAACTTAAAATCTTGTTGAAATACACGACGAGGTTTAAAGAATACATTTGCATGATCAAAATGTCACTCTCGTGCTCCACATTTCATCAATATGAATTCCACCCTTATGCTCCATACCCCCTTATGCTCCAGACCTTAACTCAATAACAATATCAATCATTATTCTCTATAACCCAACACAATAAGAATATCCACCCTTATGCTTCACATTTTGTCACAATAACAATTTCCGCCCACCATGTCCATATGTGCCGTAATCATAACTATGCAATATACCAAATTGTCATCAAAAGACATAGGCCCATAATCTATCAATAAATGCACAAGGACACGATAACAATAAAATGTGGATGAGTGTTCAACATATAAAAGATGACCACAACCAAACCAATTGTAGCAAACAAGTTCATGTAGTCACAAAGTGATTAAGCGTGTTTCATATTAAGCATTTCATCAAAGTAACGCATATTAGAAGCCTAAGGTCAAAACCTATCATAAACCACACATAGTACCCGTTTACATACTCGTCACCTCACGTACACGTCACTTTACACATAACACAATTAGGAAAATAAGGCCTAATCCTAAGGGGTATTCTCCCACATAAGGTTAGGCAAGATGCTTACCTCAATAAGCCAAAATCAATCCTCTAAAATAGCCTTTCCTCTAAACATCACCTTCGTCCGGCTCAAATCTAGCCAAAAATAACTCAATAATAACAAATAATTCTACAAGAATCAATTCCAAACAATAAAGTTCCAATCTTTATGGAATTCCCAAAAAGTCAACAAAAGTCAACCCCGAACCCACACGGTCAAAACCCGACTCAAGGGGTAGATCCTGACTATCCATAATCCCATGAGTCCAAATATGTGACTAGATTCCAAAATTGAGTCCAAATCAACTCTCAAATCCCCAAATTTTTATTTTTCAAAACATAGTAAGAAACCCCCAAAACTTCTCTTCCAAATTCCATAATCTTGGTGTAATAATGCATGGGAAACAGATATAACATCAAAATCAAGTTGAAATCACTTGACCTCTTGCCTTGAGTGAAAATACTCTTCAAAAATAGCTCCTTTCCAAGTCGAGGGTTCAAAATATGAGCAAATGGGTCTAAGTCCCAAAATGGCTCTAGTAATATCAGTTGTAGATGCAACACTACTTTTAATCTTCCTGAACAGTCAAAGCTCACTCTTGAGGACCGCTACCTCCAGTACCTGAATCTGCACAAAAATATACAGAAATATAGTATGAGTACGAGACAAGATGTACTCAGTAAGTATCAAGACTAACCTCAGTGAGTAGTGACGAGGTTCAAGTCATAGATATTAATGCCACCCTTATACTCCATATTTCATCAACAAGAATGACACCCTTATACTCCACCTACCATCACAATAATGATATCCGCCCCAACATGTCCACATGTACCATAAACATAACAATTCAAGATAATATTTTATCATCAAGAGATATATTCTCGTAATTTTTCAATAAAGTTCTCGAGGACATAAAGACAATAGAATGCAGATGTGTGCTCAAGAGATCTTACAATCAAATTAAGGCAAAGCAGAAGCCTATAGTCTAATCATGTCATTTTGATACATAGCACCCGCATATACGCTTGTCACCTTGCAAGTATGTCGCATCATATACATTAAAATTAGAAAAATAAGGTTAGTATTTGTCTTCCCTAAATGTTGATTGATTAGATTTGGGACATTTGGAGGCTAGTAAAAAAGGAAAGTATTTATTGGATTTGAAGTTGTTCCGGAAGGAGCTAAGTATTTTTCTAGACTTGGCTTGACGGAATCTACCTTAGGAAATTTACTTTCTTTGATTAATCGCTATGTATTGGGGCATCATATATACGTGATAGTGAGTGTATATGAAATTTCCATGGATTATTCCAGCTCAGGGTAGTTTTTAGGCGACGTTATGCCTTGGATTGACTTCATATACTATTTATGACATGTTACTTCCCTTGTATGTGTCACACCCCAAAATCGGGGAGTGCGACTGGCGCTCAACCGAGTGAACCCGGCCGAGCAAGCCTATTAGATTTCCTTCTACCCAAACTCATCCATGAAAGGAGATAATACATATTTTCCATAATTAGACAAAAGGTGTTCATGTCTAAAATACCAATTCATTACCAATAGTTTCATCATTTTTAAAGTCTCAAATGGACAAGTAATACAACCACAACATAGCATAGTTTTACTTTTCCAGCACCAATACATAACCCACACTATGTCTACAGAGCCTCTAATAGATACAAAAGAGTAATATGATAATGCCGGCAACAAGTCCCCGGCTATACCTCAAACATAATACACGAGGAACAAAAGATACATGACCCCGAAATGAAGTGGGGCACACCAAGTCTGCTGGGAAGAGAGTGTACCGCTATCACTAATCAGTGTCCCCTGCTGTGGAACCACATGCATCCATTGAAGATGCAGAACCCCTGGTAAAAGGGACGTTAGTACATATGGAATAATACTAGTATGAATAACAAAACACCCTCTCAATAGGATAATTAATAATACAAACAAGAATATCATAATATCAATGGAAGCTTTAAACAATATCAAACCTCAATTTAGAATCATGACGGTGTTCAAATTACTTTCCATATCTCACATTGGGAGATTTGTAGTATAGATATACCATTTTTTACAATACCATTATTCACAATAACAATACCACCGTACTCTCAGTACAGAGTTCGATCACGACCCGATCGGCTAGGCTATCTCATTAGAGACATCAACCACAATTACTTTTAATATCAATACCACCGTCTTTAACACGGAGTCCGATCACGACCCGATCAACTAGGCTATCCATTAGGGACATCGACCACAATCACCATTTCAATTATAATTTCCAGCACAATCACCACCCTGTGTGCGGCATGGTGTCCGATCATGACTCGATCAGCTAGGCTGTCTTATTCAATACATCAACCTTTTTATAACAATCATCGCATTTCATACTTCTTTCACATATTTTTATTTCATTGGCACTAATGGCCATAATTATAAAATCATTCTTGGCACGTTGGCCGTATTTAGTATTTCATGCTCACCTTTTCACTTGCTAACATCAACGTCATCAACAACAACAATAACAACAATTCAAATCAAGGCATGTAGTACATATGTGAGTAATTAAGGATCTAAGGCACATAGAGATTCTTCACAAAATTTGGCATAATAGCTTTCATTTGAACTTGACTTGAAGTCGAACATTATTAATGCACAACCCATATTTTTAACACATCCTCAATTGATAACATAACATAAATAAAGCATTTGGGATATTTGTTGAACATATATCTTTGTCACAAAACTTATTCGGAATACTCGATTTGTAATAAATATCTTAGAACTTACAAGGATATTGGGGTTCCAATTCTTAAAGAAGAGTTTAGCCAACATACCTCAATAGATCTTCCTTAAACTCTAAAATATTTCGGAATTCTTAGCAACTTTAATTTATTGTAGAAATATAACAAATTAGGAAGATAATTATGGTTCTAGCTCATTTGAGCATTTTATCAAACACTAGGTGTGCATTAAGGTTTCAAGGTCCTTTTATGGAGGATTCCTTCATCCCACAACCCATTCTTTACAATGTTTAGCTCAACAATCTTTCTACACCCTTTGATAACACATGCATGTAAGATGGACAACTCCCATGCCCAAAATTATCTTGCTAATTACCCAATTCTAGACAAAATTAAAAATTGAGGGTTAGGGTGTAGAATATTACCTTTAGGATGAAGACCTTGTGGGTTTTTCTTGTTAATCTTCCAAGATTTGAGCAAGAATTGAAGAACAATTATTGAGGAACACCTTATTTCTCTAGGGCACCCTCTCTCACTCTAAAATATTAGATTTTTGGTAAAACGTGGACCTTTGCGTGTATTTAACGAAGTAGGGTCGGGTTATAAAAACCCAAAAATAAAGCTTTGAAACAAGGTCTGCGATCGCATAATTGATATGCGGTCCACATATCGACCGCATAATTTGGCCTCCAAAACTGGGCGTGACTTACCCGGTCTGCGGTCATTGTGTGGCCCACAGACCTGTTCTGCGGTCGCATAATGCACCGCAAAACTGGTCTACGGTCGCATAATGCGCCGCAAACCTGACTTCCAAAATGGCCCATCCCTGCCTCACTCTGTCTCACTCTCCGGCCATTATGCCATCCGTAGAGTTATTCTGCGACCGCATAGTGGGCCGCAGAAATATCCTCTTTTGCCAAAATATTTCCTTTACTTTTTAGTGCATTGTTCATCCCAAAAAGTCTGAGCTGCAGCTCGTAAGCTTGTCCGAAGAATTTATACAATCCTCAAATACGTAAGCCCAATTCAGAACCACGAAACATTATTTCCTTTTGCAAAATTTTACAGGGCCTTACAGTATGACTGCTTGAGCTCTATTAATCATGCTAGAAACCGTGTTTAGGCTTTTGGTGCCTTGTTGACTGTAAATGGATAATTTTGACATCATGTACGGCATGTTTTCTCCGTAGTCATACTATTCACATGCATACATAACTGCAAGTATATGAAACATTCACACAAAAATCGAATACCGATAGAAAATGAGGCAATATATCAAGTCTAACTGAGTTTTATAGCATAAATAAGTCTATAACCAACGCAGAATTATGGAAAAATAGTACAACCCCCAGAAACTAGTGTCAACGAGTACATGAGCTATAAGAGTGAAGGGAAAGAAGGTGACTTCGAGGCCTATGAACAGACTGCATTACCTCGAGTTTCGTAGCACCGCAAAAATCTACTCCTCAGCTCTACTAGTGCCAACACTTGAATCTGCAAAAAATATGCAGAAGTATAGTATGAGTACAACAGACCCAATGTACTCAGTAAGTATGTAGACTAACCTCAGAAAAGTATTGGCGAGATTGGTTTATTGATACTTACTATCAGAAGCTAAACAATTCATAAATAAATACAACGCAAGCATCTAGCAGAAACAATGTATAAGATGATCAAATACAATGAACAAAGGTTATAGTATGCTTTCAAATAAGAAATGATTAAAAACTCATACTGGCACACCGAATCACCATTATAAAAATGCTATGAATCACAAAGCATTATTATAAATGCCATATATAAGAGTCTATAATATCTATGCATGAATAAAAGTCGATAATATCTATGCATGAATAAGAGTCGTTGCCAACAACCGACACTCCCCAAGTGTCTAACAAACCGGTGCACATTTAGAGTCCAAGGTACAATGGGTTGATCACTCAACTCCGGAGGGACGTATCCAAATCCATATACTGTACAGACAACTCACATGCTAATAACAATATTATTCGCACGGACAACTCATATGCCTAAAACATACCAATCACACGAACAACTCACGTGCCTCAACCTCGGTCCATATAAGAGTCCCCATATATAGAATGTATGCATATGCATCATAAATAGCATAGAAGAGGTATACAAACATTAGAAATATAGTTGCTGAGATGTATGCATGTGAATAGTATGAATACGGCTAAAACATGTAGAACATGATGTCAAAATATCCAATTTCGATCACTAAGGCAAGAATAGGTTAAACTTGGTTTCTATCATGATTAAGAAATCTTACATAGTCACACAAGATAAATTATAAGTCATATACATCATATAACGTTGAACCAAGGCATAAAAATAGCCTAAAAATCTACCTGATCACGAATAACCCGTGGGACTCGTATATACACTCACCGCCACACATATACAATGCCCCCAAAATATAGTAAATAATCACAATCGCCTTTTATTTATAAATTACCTCCAACCGGTTCGATTCTAGCCAGATAATAATTAATATAGTCAAATAAAGCTAAAGAAATCAACTCCAAATAATAAAAGCTTCGATTTTTAATCAAATCTAAAAATTGAACAAAAAGTCAACTCGTGTACACATGGTCAAAATCTGAGTCTAGGGGTAGATTCAATTTACTCATAACCCCACGAGTTCCTATATGTGATTAGATTCTAAATCTATGTCTAAATCGATGTCCAAAACCTCAAACTACACTCTCTTAAGTTGTAGACAAAAAAACCCTAAATTTCACTTTAAAATTCAATATTTTAGGTGTAGAAATCTATGGAGAATCAAGACATATGATCAAATCCAAGTGTAAATTACTTACCTCCAAGATAATAGTGAAATTGCTATTCATAATCTCCTCCTCTCGTTCTCCAAAACTGAAAATGGTAAGAATGAGCTAAATCCCAAAATTTAGACTTCAAATACACATGCCAGCATTGCCCTTCATGAACGCGGTCACTGCCTCATGTCCGCGAAGAAATATCGGCCACCGCTAGGAATCCCTTCATCGTGAAAGTGTTGGGAACCTTGCGAATGCGATAGGAACCTATAAAACACGTAATCCATCTACCTCGCCTCCTCTGCGAACGCGATGCGTCCCTCTGCGAATGCGATGCATCCTCTATGAACATGAAGGACACATACCAACCTCCCTTTGCGAATGCACCCCCACCTTCACGAACGTGAATGCCAACCTCCAGGACAATAATTCCTTCTCCGCGAATGTGATCCATCTCTTGTGTTCACGATGCACACTAGACACAAGCAATATAAACAATCAGGAACATGCTTCGGGTGGTCGAAAACTCATCCGAGCCACCCAGAACCCCGTCCAATCATACTAAAATATCCATAAACACTACCCAGACTAATCTAAGGTCTCAAAACACATACAAAAATATCACATCCAAGAATCAAATGCTATTTCACATGTTTAACTCTCTTAAAGTTCATGAGCTTCTCAACTTCCAACCAAGTGTCTGATTCATCCCTAAACACCTCGAATCTCAATCAAACTTCGCACACAAGTTTCATACAACAACAAGAACCTATCCTCAATTCCAGAACAACAAACAGAGTTCGATAACCCCAAAGTCAACTATCGGTCAAACTTAGGAACTCTCCAATCCTTCAAATTTTCAACTTTCGCCAAATAGAGTCAAAATCTTCTAGGAAATAAAACAAAATACGAACACATGCCCAAGTCCGAAATCATCATACATTCCTACTGCAACCATCGAAACTCGATTATGAGGTCGTTTAGGCAAAAGTCAAACCTTGGTCAACTCGCACAACTTAAGGCTTCCAAAATAGAACTAATTGTTCTAATTCACCCCCGAACCTTCCCGAAACTAAACCGACCATACCCACAAGTCATAAATCATCAAACAAACATATGGAAAGCATAAAATAGGGAAACCTTTTCTAATACGCAATACGACTGGCCGAGTCGTTAGATTGTCCACCTTTTAAATAAATGGTCATCCTTGAACAGATTTAAAAACATACCCGAGCTTCTGAAAAGATGTGGAGTCTACTCCGCATATCTCACTCAGTCTCTCAAGTAGTATCCTTGTTCGGTTGACCGCTCTAAAGTACCTTTACCGATGTGATCTCCTTTGACCTCAACTTCTAAACCTTACTATCCAAAATGGCCAATGACTTTTTTTTACATAAACAAGATTCTCATCTAACTGCAACGCGTTGATGTCCAAAAAATACGACTTGTCTTCAGGATACTTTTGGAGCATAGAAACATAAAATACTAGATGAACTCCAGACAAACTGGGAGGCAAAGCAAGTTAGTATGCAACCTCACCAAATCTCTCTAATACCTCAAGTGGAGAAATGTATCTAGGGCTCAACTTACCCTTTTCCCCAAATCTCATCACCCCCTTCATGGGTGAAATCTTCATAAGTACATTCTCATTCTCTATATATGCTGCATCACAAATCCTGTGGACTACATAACTCTTTTGCATTGACTGAGTAGTACGAAGTTGCTCCTGAACTAACTTTGCCTTATCCAATGCATCACGTACCAAATGTATACCCCAAATCCTAACCTCACTGGGCTCAAACCAACCGATAAGAGAACGACACCTCTATCATGCAAAGCCTCAAACAGAGCCATCTGAATATTAGATTATTAACTGTTGTGCAAGCAAACTCCACCAATAGTAAGAACTAGTCCTTGTGACCCCCAAAGTCAATCATATAAGCTCTTAATATATACTCAAGAAATTGAATAGTCCGCTCGGACTGACCATCTATCTGTGGGTGAAACGTTGTGCTAAGCTCAACATGTGTGCCCAAATCATGCCGAACAACTCTCCAAAAGTGGGAAGTGAAATGAGTAACCCGATCGAAAAGTATAGAAATAGGCACACCATGCAAACAAATAATCTCTCTGATGTAGATTTGAGCCAACTTCTCTAAAGTGTAAGAAGTCATTACCAGAATGAAATGCGCGAACTTAGTCAATCTATAGATGATGACCCAAATGGAATCAAACTTCTTCAGGGTCCATGGCAAGCCTACTATGAAGTTTATAGTGATGCACTTCCACTTTCACTCGGTACAATCAACATCTGAGTCAAACCACTTGGTTTTTAATGTTGATATTTCACCTGTTGACAATTCAAACACAGTGAAAATGCCCAACAATGTCCTTCTTCATCCTCCTCCACAAATAATGCTACTTGAAGTCGTAATACATCTTTGTAACACCTAGATAAATAGATTACTTTGAACTATAAGCCTCCTAAAGAATCAACTCCCACAAACCATGAACATTAGGAACACAAATCCGACCTAGAGTCAAAATACACCATCATCTCCAATAATCATCTCCTTGGCACCACCTCGCTACATCATATACTTTAACACCCATGAATGCAGATGATCATACTGGCGAGCCTTATTACGTTCAAACAACGACAGTAGTGCAACAATAAAATCAAGAACTCTACTAGGTGCAGAAATATCAAACCTCATAAATCTATTGGCCAAGGCCTCTTCTCTGCTGGAATAAATGCCAAACTCCCCGTAGTCTCTGGATTTTTATTCAAGGCATTCACAACATTTGCCTCACCCGAATGATACATGATAGTGATATCATAATCCTTCAATACTCCAACCAACTTCGCTGCCTCAAGTTCAAATCATTTTGCTTGAACAAATGCTGAAGACTCGGATGATCCGTGTAGACCTCACATGACACGCCATACAAGTAATGTCTCAAAATCATAAACACATGCACAATAGCTACCAACTCAAAATCATGAACTAGATAATTCTTCTCTTGAGGCTTCAGCTGTTGTGACACATAAGCAATTACTCTACCTTCGTGCATCAAATCTTCACCAAGACTAATGTGAGAAGCATCATATTACACCGTGTATTACCCCGAATCCTTGGGAAACAATAACACGGGGGCCATAGTCAAATTAGTCTTGAATTTTTGATAGCTCTCTTCAATTCATCAAGCAATCTAAAAGTAATAACCTTCTAAGTCAACTTAGCCAATATGGTTGCAATAGATACAAAGTGACGATAGTAGCTTGCAAAATCCAAGAGCTCCTAAGCTCTATAATTAATATAGGTCTATGCCAACTCTAAACTGTCTCAATCTTATTTGAATCAACCTTGATACCATCACTAGACACAATGTGATACGAGAATGCAACTCAGTCCAAATAAGATACAATTAGAAAACTTAGCATATAACTTATTCTCCTTTAATGTCTAAAGAAAAATCCTCAAGCTTCTCATGCTCCTCTCTACTATGAGAGTAAATCAGAATGTCAATGAATACAATCATAAAAGATTTATGATGTGAACAACTGAATGTTTGTAACTGCCTACTGGGGAGGCTCGCCAACCTGAGTATCTGAACCGCAGGATGAATACAACGGCCTGACAAAAATGACATGAGTACGAATACAATTGTAGTCGTATGTAAGGCAAACCAAATAATAATGGAGGAACAAAGGCTCATTAGAAAGCTATGAAACATCCTATTCGAATACATATTAGATCTTATCGTTCTTATGTTACAAACATCTTTTGGAGTGCTTGCTGAGTTATGCGGAATCATATTACTTGTAAACATTGGATTGTGACATATCCGATAAGTTTTTTTACTTCTAGGATATAGTGAGACCCATAGGTTATATAACATGTGAAAATGTTCGTGCGAGGCACGACCTTTCCTTTCCCTCGTATATATATAAAAACCTTGTTGGTCCCCATGCGAGACACGACCTTGTTATAATATATACATATAGACCTCAAAACGCCCCTGTGTAAGGCAAGGTCTTGTAATATACCCCATATCTCATATATACCTAAAAGTAAATAGTAAAGTTTTCATTAAATAGTTTCTGAAAGCATTAAGAAAGATTACATAGTTGTTTATACTTCTGGAGGAACTAACTAATATATATAACTTTAACACGACGAGCGACAAGCCAGCTATACTTCAACTATACAGTGTTTCTCTATGCACTCCTACCTCTTGAACTCCATAACAATAACAACAACCGCCACCACCACCACCACCATGGTAGCCCAACTACCAACTCATATAACTAATAACAATCACAATAAATTGGACTCATGGCTTCCGATCACCGTCCTGTAAGTCCTATTAGACAAGCATACTATCATTTCTCTTACGACCTCTTCTTCAAAGATATGAGGTAATCCATACCTTGATAAAGGGAGAAACGATTCCCATTTCCCCGAGCTTATGAGAATCGAGCAAAACTCTACAACTACGGAAAGTTGAGGATGAGATCTTATGATATTCTTAGAGAAGAAACATGTTGGAGGAATATCATTTCCTTACCTTGGAAATCTTGATTGTAAGTATGAAATATAGAGAGTATTTTCTATAGATTTGACCAAGAAAATATGTCCAAATGAATTCCCAAATCAAATAATTTAATTGCTTTCACCATAAGAGAACTTCACTTCTTAGATAACTTGATGATGGAGAGGGATATTACGGTTGCTAGGTCAAAGTGCTATTGAAAATGATGAAAAGAATGAGCTAAAAATTGGGTTTTGGGGTTTAATATAAGGTAACCCTAGGAGGTGCCACGTATCCACCGCTAGCAATTGGAAACTGCTAACAAGTCCGTAGTAAGACACGCATAACCTTTTGTCTTGATGTTGGATTAATGAACAATTTGCGGCGTTGAAAATTATCGTCATGTACCTTTAATTTGATAGGTAGATCACCTCATAATACCTTTTCTATACCTTTTCTATAGGGAAATATGCTTATCTGAAGTAGGACCTTATATGAATCTAATTCACCAACTTAATTCCAACTAAATGTTTTGTCGACTCTTGAATCACGACATACTATACCTCAAACCTTGACACATATCTTGAATATAACTCAATTTCTTTAGGACTCGGGTCAACTTGCATAAATTGAAGAGTTCAAATCTTAATTCAAAAGTACGGGTTATTACATTATCCTCCCCTCCCCCCCGAGAACATTTGTCCTCAAATGAGAAGTGTCATAGAAAAATCCTTAACTCTGAACTTCTTCGAGAATATTGACAGAGTTTTCCTGTAAATAGGACTATCAAAAATCCTGTCAGCTAACAAGTAGCACAAAAACAAGCCTCATTAGCGTTACAATACACGAGTAAAATGAGCAGTAAACATATAAGGCTCCACTTGGCCATCCAAAATGTCACGCTAGCACCTTTGATCATAACTTACCTTACGTATCTCATGTCTCCATTTCTAAAGGCACAAAAATCTGTGTTAAGCATGATCATTTCCTAAATGTATGAAATGGGATAGAGATAACTTGCAAACATGTTCATTTAAACCATGAACATTTAACATACAATAATTTTCTAAATACCTTCTACTCCTTTTGTGAAACAAGTGCGGGTACTTTGATTTCATTTCCACCTTAGCTTCCCGCGTAGTTTCTTCAACGTTTTGGTTTCTCCATAACACTTTCACGGAGGCTATTTTTTTGGTTCACAACTTCCTGATTTGATGATCAAGAATAGCTACTGAAACCTCTTCATAGGTTTAGGTTTTTTAAATTTCAACATCCCCAGTAGGTACAATACGGGAAGGATCTCCCACACATTTCCATAACATCGACATTTGGGATACAAGATGAATTGACATCAACTCTGGGGATAGTTCAATCTCATAGGCCATCTGGTCTATCCCTCGTATTATTCTATACGGCCCAATATTTCTTGTTCTAAGCTTTCCTTTCCTTATGAACCGCATAACTCCCTCCATAGGAAAACTTTCAAGAATACCGAATCATCTATATCAAACTTCAAATATCTGTATCGCACGTCTGAATAGAATTTTTGGTGACTCTATGCTTTCTTCAACCGCTCATGTATCAATTTAACTTTCTCCATAGCTAGATGAACTAAATTTGGTCCAAGTAATTCTGCTTCACTAACCTCGAATCATCTGATCGGAGATCTAAACTTTCACCATACAATGCCCCAAACAGTGCCATTCTACTACTACAATAATAGTTATTGTATATGAAAACTCAATAAAGGGCAAATGATCATCCCAACTGACTTTAAAATCTAACACGCGTGCTATCATATCTTCGAGTGTCTGAATACTGCACTTTGATTGACCATTTGTTTGTTGGTGGAGGGTTGTATTAAGATTCACCAATGCCCAAACCCTTTTGGAATAACCTCCAAATATTTGCTATGAACCAAGCCCTTCATCCGATATGATAGAAATTTGAATACCAACTCTGGGGCTAACCCTGCTATAAACCTGTGGATCTTGTCCCGCATAGTAGAAACTATGGATGGTGTATATCGGGCCAATGAGTCAAAACAGAGACTATACTCTCGAACACTCATTTTGCCCTGCTTGAGGGCTAGAAACTGATCGACTCGAGCCTATCGGATCTCCCGTGGTAAGTACTGGTCAAGAAAGGCATATGAAAATTTTTTCCAAATAGCAGGAGGTGCATCACGTCCCCTGGACCTTTCCCATCCCTCGTACTAAAGGATGACTATATATTAGAGTCGAAAAGCTACTAGCCAATTGCCTCTTTCTCTGTGGCATGCATAACCCGAAAGATCCTGTGAAGTTGATCTATGAAATCCTGCGGGTCCTCCCTCTGATCCATCCCCGTGAACTCTGGGGGACTCAAAGCAATAAACTCTCGGACCCTTGAATTCTAAGAACCCTCAGAAGATCCTGCACTAGCGGGTGACATAGAATGTTGCTGGGTAGCTACTAACTGTGTCAACAAATGCACCGCACTCCTCAAGTCCTGATATGATGGAAGCGGAGGGGGAACTGGATATGCGGTCTCCCTAAGAATCTCCTCATGTAGTGGAGGAGCCGGTAATGGCTGGGTAGGGGTCTCACCTTGGGCCTCCGATTGGGCCCCATCTACTTGGGGTACCCTGTCGGTTCCCTCACCTACTGTTGTATCTCTCCTCTGACTAGCCGTAGTCTTCCTAGTCACCGTCATCTGTGCATGCAAACGCCAACTCGTAAGTTTAACTCAAATTTCCTATAAGTCAGTTCTATAGCATGATTTAGATTTAAAAGAAGGGTAACCAACTCTTAAATGCCCTGTAGTCCCCTGGTTATATAATGTGGTGCACAACACATCTATAAACAAGACCCTACTAGACACGACTTGTAGACTCCCTAGGACAGAACTACTCTGATACCATTTTTGTCACGCCTCGAACCTGGGGGGCGAGACCGGCACCTGGTGCCTCACCTATCCTTGCGTTCCAACTTGCGACTAAGGGATTTTGAACATATAATGTCATACTTTGGTCATGAGCCACATTTCAAGACAATTTTCGAATCAAAATATAAAACTGAATGGAAACTAACGCTGACTAAACATTAATATGAAGTTGGGATGGCAAGGTCGTCCTAACTACTACAGCTGACAAACCAACAAAATATATATACAAGGCCTATAAGCCCAACATACTACACTAACCAATAGTTTATGTCTACAAGCCTCTACTGCTGATTGTACTATGATCGGAACAGGGGCCCAACCTACCCATAACCTATATACGTATTTACTCAAGATGTATACAAAACTCTAGACCCGGCAACCCCAAAGGACGTGGAGCTTACCGATAAAGCTGAACACGGGAAACACCTACCGAGGAGGTCTACTCGTCTGTCTGTCTGAACCCGCACGCATGAAATGCAGCGTCCCCAGAAAAAGGGACGTCAGTAAGAAATAATGTACCGAGTATGCAAGGCGATAAAATAACTGAAAGCTGCAGTTGAACTGATAATATAATAACTGAAAGTAACTGGGAGTCAAAAATGATCTGGAGGTATACTTACCTGTTGATACTGACTCAACTCTCTCAATATAGTAAGTAAAATAAATGTCCGGCCTTACAAGGCTCGGTATATATATAACTGCTCTGCCGTAGTAGGCTCGCTCATAGGCGCTCGGCCAGACTAGGCTCTGTATCTCGGCCTACTGGGCTCGCTCATAGGCGCTCGGCCACAATAGGCTCGGTATATAACTTACCATCTGATCAAAGGTTGCCCAATAGGGGCCTGCCCACTGATTATAGCTCGATGGTGGTGAAAATACTGTAATACCGTATATCAAAATGAACAAGAAACGGGAAACCTATTTTAGGGTTAGAAGCGTGTTAATACTTTTCCTTGAGATAATAAAATAGGATAACGTAACCAAGCAACAATTATTTTACTTTCAAACTGCATGCTGCTAGTTGAAAAAAAAAGAAGCATAGGCTATTCTGCATACCAAAGAACATTTGCACTTTTGTCACGTAATAGAAGGACCTGCATTTCTTAAACACTGGTTTTAATATCCATCTTCAACTAAGAGTAATGCAGACTCAGTCCCCATAATTAACCTCTTTACATGCAACTAGCTGTTGAATTTGCGAGCTAGGTAGAGTCCATAAATAAGTATATATAGAACCTCTTCTCTCTTGACTGGAAGAAGACAATACTCAATTCAATAAAAAGTCCCAATAGGGGAGAATGCTGTAACTTATGAGAGTAGGATAATGTATATAAATTCGGGAGTATGAACTTCTCTTTATGCCTCGTTATCAAACACATGTAAGTACGAGATCATGCCAAAATGAAGGAAGGGCTTAGCCTTAACATACCTGGAGTATGGAAAAATCTGTATGATATTCTTGGAAAAGGTTGCACCGTACTCCCTTAGAATCGCAAAATCTCACGTTGCTAAGGTGCTAAAGGAATTTTTGTAGGAATTGGTTGATGATGTTATGAATTCTCTTTGAAGATGTTATGAATCCTTGTAGGAATTGCTAACGTCTGTTTTGCAATGTTTGAAATAGGAAGAAAATGATAATATTACTTACTTGATTATCTTAAGGCCAAATGAAGCCAAAATGCCAAACTTCTCATTATATCTTTACACGTAAGTGTCATGTGTATAACTTTTAGTTGGCCACCTTCAATCTAGATTATGAGTCACTTAATCTGAATGGGGGGGGGGGCTGCCACATAATGCCATTTTAATTCTTATCCAATATATCCCCAATTAATTAGGTAATATTCCATTACCCAATAATTAACCAATTACCCATATAATTAAGAATTATATCAACTTGCTTAAAACACTACTCACTTTTAACATACTTCATACATCTTACTATCATGTTCATATGGTACTTTGTATGGTACTAGTCCATAAATATCGGGTATTATAACTCAGACCGTATTTTATCCCAAATTGCCAAAATTTGACGAAACTTATTTTCTTCAATTCGCTTACCCTCTCACCTTCACGAATTTATTATCCCTTGTTTGAAATAGCATAATACTTGTAATCTCAAAATAATTTCCTTCCCAAACTTATGTCGATTAACTTACGACGAAACTTTTACGTATGAAAATGCGAGATGTAATAGTGGTGGTCAGTAGGCTTTCATGATCACATGGGTCATGTTCCGATCAAGTAGAAGGGATTCTGAGGCAGTGCATTTTGTGCTTCGTGATCGCAAATGGTATCATTGTGCAGATAATTTTAAGTGGAATTTTGGGATTTTACCCATTCTTTCATATTTTGAACCCTAGACTTCGAGAGGAGGATACTATGAAGAGGGATTTCACTACAATGTTGGAGGTGAGTAATTTTCACTTGGATTTGATTATATATCTTATTTCCCATGGAATTCTATATCTAAGACATGGAATTTTGAAGTGAAATTTGGGGTTTTTGTCTACAACTTGAGAGGGTATATTTTGGTGATTTGAGGGTCGATTTGGACTCGAATTTGGAATCTAATCATATATTTGGACTCGTGGGGTTATGGGTTAATCGAATCTACCCCAAGACTCGGGTTTTGACCATGTGAGCATGGGTTTAACTTTTATTAATGTTTTGAGACTTCATTAATGATTGAAATTTTATTGTTTGAAATTGATTCTTATAGCTTTGTTTGATTTTATTGAGTAATATTTTACTAGATGTGAGTCTTTTGGAGTTGGATTTGAAAGGAAAGATTGTTGTATTTGACTAAAGCTAGTTGGGAAGACGTAAGTCTCTTGTTTATCCTGTAAGAGAGAGTACTCCCCAGATGATCTATTTGCTACTTGTTGCTTGATTTAGTCACCATGTATATGCTAGGTGATGAGAGTATATGCGTAGCTATGTTATGACCCTATCCGGATAGAGTTGGATTTATAGCATTGCTTACATAGATTGTGTGATTTATTATTCATGTGTTCCTTGATTTCATTACTACTTGATGAATCTTAACTATGATTAGAAACCATGCCTAGGATTATGGCTAATTGATTTTACCAAAGTCATACTCTCGCCTTACTTGATTCATGATTTAGTGGCTAACTTCTTACCGTGATAATGTTTGATATCATGATAATACTTAAGAATATTAAATAAGCATAATCAATTGTTATGAGAAGTTGAATTATACGATTAGCCACAACTTTCTCTTGTTGTAAACATTCATCTGTATTTTATTATTATGTCCGAATGTGCTTTGATCATAGCATCTCATATGTAGATGCATGAGTTGGAGAGTTTGATTTTGACGAAACTTGAGGACTCTTAAGAATATTAAATAAGCATAATCAATTGTTATGAGAAGTTGAATTATACGATTAGCCACAGCTTTCTCTTGTTGTAAACATTCACCTATATTTTATTATTATGTCAGAATGTGCTTTGATCATAGCATCTCATATGTAGATGCATGAGTTGGAGAGTTTGATTTTGACGAAACTTGAGGACACCAAGGACATTCAGAGCGGATACGTGTTAGTCATTATTGATGGCATTAAAAATAGATCAGGTTGCACGCCGCAATGGTATTATGATTAGATGGGTTTCACGCTGCAATAGTGCTTTGATTTGGATCCATCTCTCTGGAATCGGTTGATTACTCGTGTTACTTTGGGCCCTTTGAGCATAGGCAACCAGATTGGTGCTTAATTTGGACACTTGGCCAGTATCAAATACATGGATTTGTGTTGCTAGGTATTAAGAGTGGATCATGAGCATGCATTTGCATCCCAGTCTCATGTAGTTGCTTTCTATATCAGCATTGATTGATTCATATCATGAGTTTGAAAAGAATTGAGATATTTGACATTGTATTGTACTTCGTTGCATGACAAACATGTAAAATTTCAGATCTACTGTGCCTTTACCTTTGTATCTATATGAAGATACCATGCTTTCTATTTATGCTTTCAATTATTTGACTATTAGTAAGTGTCAGTGTCGACCCCTCACCACAATTTTGTCAAGGCTAGACTTGATACTTATTGAGTATCGTGGTTTTTTTACTCATAATACATTTCTGAACATTTTTGTGCAAGTTCTAAGGCAGATACTTATGGCACCCATCCAATTAAGTAGGAGTATCTATTAACTTCGTGTCGAGATGCTTTACTTAATCTGTCGACCTCCTTCACTTACCTATCTTTGCATATTTACTTCTTTCCAAATATACGTTATTGTTTAGTTCAAAAAGTACTGAAGGCTTTTATGATCTATAAATATGTCAACATGGACCTCATTTAAATAATGATGCCATATCATCAGAGTGAACACGATTGCCGCAAATTCTATATCATGCGTCAAGTGATTATTCTCATGCTTCTTGAGCTGTCTCGGAGCATATGTGATCACCTTATCGTGCAGTATTGGAACACAATCCAAACCAGTACCTAAAGTGTCACAGTAAATAGCATACCCCTATAAACCCTCCAGAAGTGTCAAGACTTGTGTTGATGTCAACCTGTTCTTCAACTCTTGAAAACTTTTTCCATAAGCATTCGACCATTGAAACTTGATTGCCTTATATATTAACTTAGTCAACAATGCTGAGATAGGGGAAAATCCCTCAACAAACCTTCTGTTGTAACATGCTAGTCACAAAAAACTCCAAACCTTCGTCGGAGTTGTGGGTTTAGGCCAACTATTTATGGCCTCAATCTTATGTGTATCAACTCTGATGTTATCTTCAGAAACTATGTGGCCGAGAGATGCTATGGAATTCAATCAAAACTCTTACTTGGAGAATGTTGCATAAAATATGCGATCTTGGAGTGTCTACAACACCGCTCGTAGAGGACCTACATGCTCTTCTTCTGTCTGTTAATATACCACAATGTCATCGATGAAGAAAATCACGAATATATCTAAAACTTGTTTGAATACCCTATTCGTCAGGTCCTTGAAGATTGTTGGGGCATTAGTCAATCTGAATGACATAACGAGGACGCAAAATGGCCATATCAAGCTGTCTTCGGAAGATCTTCTCTTTGTCTCTCACTTGATGATAACCCGACCTCAAATCAATTTTTGAGAAACAATTGGCACCTTGTAACTGATCAAACAAATCATCGACCATGTCACGACCCAAAATATAACCAAAGGTCATGATGGTGCCTAACCTACATTCTAGGCAAACCAACACTCAACAACAATAATAAAAGTCAATTATTAAGTCTTTAACGAAGTTATGATATAAATATGAAACCAAAATAAGTCTCAAATTAACATCTTAACTAGATAAACCAAGGAAAGTGTCTAAACACAACCACAATTATCTCACAAAATGTCCAAAACCCAACATAACATAGTCACAGGCAACCAACAAGAGTAAAATGTCTAGTGCACAAGAGTAAAGAAACTGAAACACTATGATATGGAAATCTTGTATCATTCAGGCAAGGCTAATGTTGTAGCCGACACCCTCAGTCAATGATCCATTGGTAGTCCAGTGCACTTATAAGCGGAGAAGATATATATAGCCAATGATATCCATTGATTGGCGATCTTGGGAGTCCGACGTTTGGACTCAGATGATGGTGGCATAGTCATTCATGATAGAGCAGAGGTTTACGTGTTCTAGATATGGGACGCTTTTGAGTTAAAGGAAGATGGGATTCTTAGATATCAGGGCCACTTATGTGTTCTAGATATGGAGAGGTTTCAAGAAAGAATAATGGGAGAAATACAGCATTCACGGTATTCCATCCATCCAGGTTCAACAAAAACATGTATCATGATCTCGAAGAAGTGTATTGGTAGAACGATATGAAGAAAAATATTGTTGAATTTGTAGATTAGTGCCCTAATTGACAATAGGTTAAAGCAGAAAAGCGCCTAATTTCCAACAGGTTAAAGCAACACATCATAGGCCCATCGAGTTAACACAAAACATAGAAATTTCAATTTGGAAATGGGAATTGGTTAATATTGATATCATCACAGGTTTACCTCATTTATTTTATATGATTTATTCAATTTGGGTGATAGTAGAAAGGCTCATTAAATTATTTCATTTCTTGCCTGTTAAGACCACCGACATAGCCGAAGATCATGCAAGGTTGTATATCAAAGAGATAGTTCGTCACGTGCCACCGCTGCACTGTAGGATAGTATGGATATCTCCCGAATTCAAGCATTCGCCCAGAATATAGAAAGGGGTAGGCATCAGCAGCAGGGTACGGAGAGGACTGAGTCAGGGCAGCGTAAGAGGATGGGATTTGCCAGGTCTCAGGAGTAGTCTCAGGGTAGTTATAGGCCCCAATACTTCGGACGACCACCTAGGCCTCCGCCACCTCAGTTACAGGGTTACAGGTATGATCGTTATACTCAGTCATTTCTGCCATGGTGTGACATCTGTGTTAGAGGACACTTGGGCCAATGTCGAGCCGGTTCTGATGCTTGTTATACATGTGGACGTCCGGGGCATATGCTGCGAGATTGCCCAAATAGAGATTCTGGGGGTATGGCACAACAAGCGAATTCAGCAACATGATCATCTATGTCCGTGCATCCTTCAGAGCGCAAGTCTCAGTCCTCGGTTGGTAGAGGTCGAGGTAGAGGTAGAGGTTCCAGTTCAGGTAGTAACCAGAATCATAACTATGCTTTAGCTGGTCAACAGGACCAGGAATCTTCACCAGACGTTGTGACAGGTATGTTGACCATTTTCTCTCACGATGCTTATGCCTTGATAGATCGAGGATCTACTTTATCGTGTATTACCCCATTTATCATGGGGAAGTTTGGTATAGTGCCTGAAATACTAAGTGATCTTTTTGCGGTACCTACACCGGTCGGAGAATCGATTATTGCTAGACTGGTTTACCGAGGTTGTACGGTGATAGTTTGTGGTCGTCAGAACTCAGCCAACCTAGTTGAGCTAGAGATGTTGGATTTTGATGCTATCATGGGCATGGACTGGTTGGCAGCTTGCTATGCCACAGTTGATTGTCGAGCAAAGACAGCCAGATTTCATTTTCCGAGTGAGCCAGTTCTTGAATGGGTAGGTAATACAGCGACACCCAGAGGTAGGTTTATTTCCTATCTGAAGGCGAGGAAAATGATCGCAAAATAGTGCATTTATCATATTGTGCAATTTAGTGATGTAGATGCTGAGATACCTACACTTCAGTATATTCCAGTAGTAAAAGAGTACGCGGGTGAACTTCCAGGTGTTCCTTCAGAGCGAGAGATTGATTTTGGCATTGATTTACTTCCGGGAACTCAATCAATATCCATCCCTCCGTATAGAATGGCACTTGCCAAATTAAAGGAGTTGAAAGAGCAGTTAAAAGATTTGCTGGAGAAAGGTTTTATCAGGCCCAGTACCTCACCTTGGGGGTGCACCAGTACTGTTCATACGGAAGAAAGATGGCTCGCTTAGGATGTGTGTTGATTATAGGCAGCTGAACAAGGTAACTAATAAGAATAAGTATCCACTTCCAAGGATATATGACTTGTTTGATCAGTTGCGGGGAGCTAGATGCTTTTCAAAGATAGATTTGAGGTTGGGGTACCACCAGGTCACAGTTCGGGAGAAATATATTCCCAAGACAGCCTTCAGGACACGATATAGCCATTTCGAGTGCCTTGTCATGTCCTTTGGGTTGACGAACGCACCTGCCTTATTGATGGACTTGATGAATAGCCTATTCCGGCCATTCTTAGATCTGTTTGTGATAGTATTTATTGATGATATTTTGGTTTATTCACGTTCATAGGATGAGCATACGGATCACCTGCGAGCGGTACTCCAAACCCTCCGTGATAGTAAATTGTATGCTAAGTTTTATAAATGTGAGTTCTGGTTGAAGTCTGTAGCATTATTGGGACACATTGTGTCTGATGGCGGTATAAAGGTAGACACTCAGAAGATTGAGGCTGTGAAATCCTGGCCTAGACCTACCACTATGACAGAGGTTCGTAGCATTCTACGCTTAGCAGGATACTATTGGAGGTTTATATAGGGTTTTCTTCCCTTTCGGCACCATTAATGAAGTTAACGCAGAAAGAAACTAAGTTTCAGTGGACGGAGGCTTGTGAGCATAGTTTCCAGGAGCTTAAGAACAGGTTGACCTCAACGCCAGTTCTAGCACTTCCAGAGGGTCCATATGGTTATGGCATGTATTGTGATGACTCATGTGTCGGGTTAGGTTGTGTCCTGATGCAACATGGGAAAGTAATTGCGTATGCTTCAAGGCAGTTAAGGAAGCACGGGCAAAATTATCCGACCCACGACCTCGAGTTAGCCGCGGTTGTCCATGCACTTAAGATATGGAGGCATTATTTATATGGTGTTCATGTTGATGTATTCACAGATCATAAAAGCCTGCAATATATCTTCAAGCAAAAAGAATTGAATTTGCGACAAAGGCGATGGCTTGAGTTATTGAAAGATTATGATGTTAACATTCTCTACCATTCAGGAAAAGCCAATGTGGTAGCAGATGCCTTATGTCGCCGATCTATGGGTAGCTTAGCACATCTAGAGGCCGAGAAAAGACCATTAACTAGAGAGATTCATCAATTGGCTTGTTTGGGGGTTCGGTTAGTAGACTCTAGCAATGGTGGAGTTGTACTCCAAAATACTGCAAAATCATCTCTCATAGCTGAAGTAAAGGAGAGGCAGTACGAGGACCCATAGTTGGTCGAGTTGAGAGAGCGAGTTATGCAACAGAAGAAGCCGTTGTTAGAGCTCAAGAGAGATGGGGTTCTTAGATACAGGGGTCGATTGTGTGTTCCAAATATAGCAGGGCTATGAGACACGATTATGTTAGAGGCACATTATTCGTGGTCCTCCATTCACCCTGGGTTGACGAAGATGTACCATTACATTAAGGATGTGTACTGATGGAACGATATGAAGAAGAACATTGCTGAGTTTGTCGCTCAGTGTCCTAGTTTATAGCAGGTGAAGGTAGAGCACCAGAAGCCCGGAGGGCTAATGTAGACTATAGAGATCCCGACGTGGAACTGGGAGCTGATTAACATGGACTTTATCATGGGTTTACCTCGTTCTCATCATAAGTTTGATTCCATATGGGTGATAGTCGATAGGCTCACAAAATTAGCTCATTTCCTGCCGGTCAGATCTACATATACAGCAGAAGACTATGCAAAGTTATATATTAAGGATATAGTCCGGCTACACGGGGTAACAATATCTACTATATCTGACCGTGGGGCCCAGTTTACAGCACATTTTTGGAGGTCATTTCAGAAAGGTCTAGGGAGTCAGGTGAATCTCAGCACAACTTTTCATCCACAGACTGATGGACAAGCCGAGCGCACAATTCAGACACTCGAGGATATGTTACGAGTATGTGTGTTGGATTTTAGAAGAAGTTGGGATGAACATCTACCTCTAATCGAGTTTGCATATAATAACAGTTACCACTCCAGTATCCAGATAGCTCCGTACGAGGCTTTGTATGGGTGTAAGTGCAGATCTCCTATAGGGTGGTTTGATGTTGGAGAATCTGGGTTACATGTGCCAGACCTGGTTCAGCAGGCCATAGAGAAAGTAAAGCTTATCCGGGAGCGACTGTTGACAACCCAGAGTCATCAGAAGTCATATTCTGACATGCGGCAACGAGACTTAGAGTTCGGGGTTAATGACTTGGTATTCTTAATGGTGTCACCTATGAAGGGCGTGATGAGGTTTAGCAAGAAAGGCAGGCTTAGCCCACGGTATATTGGGCCTGATAGGATCATTCAGAGAGTGGACCAAGTAGCTTATGAGTTAGAATTGCTGTCGGAATTGGAGTTTGTCCATCCGATTTTTCACGTATCTATGTTACGGAAGTGCATTGGTGATCCTACCCAGGTGGTGCCCACAGATGATGTACAGATTACGGAGGACTTGTCGTACGAGAAAATTCCGGTTGCCATCCTAGATTGACAAATCCGCAAGCTACGGAATAAGGAGGTAGCCTCCGTGATGGTTTTATGGAGAAGCAAGAATGTGGAAGAGATGATGTGGGAAGCGGAGGAAGAAATAAAGTCTAAATACCCCCACCTATTTCAAACTGAAGATATGGCTCGAGGTTGGATACCTTAGCACAGCTATATTCAAGCCAGTAGGTCATCAGGTAAGCTCTTATTGTTGATTTTCATAATTTATAATGGATAGCTGTGTGAAGCCAAGTGTTTCTATTTATTGACATTGGCCATGTATGACATGTATAGTATGTTTTCTAGCTGCACACATGTTGGTTTTAATCTAATGTATGAAAGAGACTCTGGTAAAGTTTTCCCAAAGTCTCTAAGAATAAACATTCGAGGACGAATGTTTCTAAGGGGGGAAGAATGTTACATCTCGCGTTTTCATACGTTAAAGTTTAGTCGTAAGTTAATCGACATAAGTTCGGGAAGGAAATTATTTTGAGATTACAAGTATTATGCTAATTCAAACAAGGGATAAGTAAATTCGTGAAGGTGAAAGGGTAAACGAATCGAAGAAAATAAGTTTCGTCAAAGTTTGGCAATTTGGGATAAAATACGGTCCGAGTTATAATACCCAATATTTATGGACTAGTACTGTACAAAGTACCATATGACCATGATAGTAAGATGTATTAAGTGTGGTAAAAGTGAGTAGTATTTTAAGTAAGTTGAGATAATTCTTAATTATGTGGGTAATTGGTTAATTATTGGGTAATGGGATATTACCTAATTAATTGGGGATATATTGGATAAGAATTAAAATGGCATTATGTGGCAGCCCCCCATTCAGATTTAGTGACTCATAATCTAGATTGAAGGTGGCCAACTAAAAGTTATACACATGACACTTACGTGTAAAGACATAATGAGAAGTTTGGCATTTTGGCTTCATTTGGTCTTAAGATAATCAAGTAATCTTATCATTTTCTTCCTATTTCAAACATTGCAAAACATACGTTAGCAATTCCTATAATGATTCATAACATCTTAAAAGAGAATTCATATTATCTTTAACCAATTCCTACAAAAATTTCAACAAGATTTCTTAGCACCTTAGCAGCGTGAGATTTTGCGATTCTAAGGGAGTACGGTGCAACCTTTTCCAAGAATATCATATGGATTTTTTCATACTCCAGGTATGTTAAGGCTAAGCCCTTCATTCATTTTGGCATGATCTCGTAATTATATGTGTTTGATAACGAGGCATAAAGAGAAGTTCATACTTCCGAATTTATATAAATTATCCTACTCTCATAAGTTACAGCATTCTCCCTTATCGGGACTTTTTATTCAATTGAGTATTGTCTTCTTCCAGTCAAGAGAGAAGAGGTTCTATATATACTTAATTATGGACTCTACCTAGCTCGCAGATTCAACAACTAGTTGTATGTAAAGAGGTTAATTGTGGGTACCAAGTCTGCATTACTCTTAGTTGAAGATGGATATTAAAATCAGTGTTTAAGAAATGCAGGTCCTTCTATTACGTGACAAAAGTGCAAATGTTCTTTGGTATGCAGAATAGCCTATGTTTCTTTTGTTTTCAACTAGCAGCATGCAGTTTGAAAGTAAAATAATTGTTGTTTGGTTACGTTATCCTATTTTATTATCTCAAGGAAAAGTATTAACACGCTTCTAACCCTAAAATAGGTTTCCCGTTTCTTGTTCATTTTGATATACGGTATTACAGTATTTTCACCACCATCGAGCTATAATCGGTGGGCAGGCCCCTATTGGGCAACCTTTGATCAGATGGTAAGTTATATACCGAGTCTACTATGGCCGAGTGCCTATGAGTGAGCCTAGTTGGCCTAGATACAGAGCCTAGTCTGGCCGAGCGCCTATGAGAGAGCCTACTACGGCAGAGCATTTATATATATACCGAGCCTTGTAAGGCCGAATATTTATTTTACTTACTATATTGAGAGAGATGAGTCAGTATCAGCAGGTAAGTATACTCCAGATCATCTTTGACTGCCAGTTACTTTCAGTTATTATATTATCAGTTCAGTTGCAGCTTTCAATTATTTTATCACCTTGCATACTCGGTACATTATTTCGTACTGACGTCCCTTTTTATGGGGACGCTGCATTTCATGCGTGCAGGTTCAGACAGACAGACGAGTAGACCTCCTCGGTAGTTGTTGCCCGAGTTCTGCTTTATCGGTAAGCTCCACCTCCTTCGGGGTTGCCGGATCTAGAGTTTTGTATACATCTTATATATATACGTATATAGGTTATGGGTAGGTCGAGGCCCTGTTCCGATCACAGTACATCGAACAGTAGAGGCTTGTAGACATAACCTGTCAGTTAGTGCAGTATGTTGGGCTTGTAGGCCTTGTACATATATTTCATTGGTTTGTCAGCTGTAGTAGTTAGGACGGCCTTGCCGGCCCAGCTTCATATTGATGTTTAGTCAGCTTTAGTTTCCATTCAGTTTTATATTTTTCTTCGCAAATTGTCTTCCAATGTGGCCCATGACCAAAGTATGACATTATATGTTCAGAGTCCCTTAGTGGCAAGTTGGTACGCAAGGATAGGTGAGGCACCGAGTACCGGTCTCGCCCCCCAGGTTCGGGGCGTGGCAACCACTTTACGCGAGCATGAGCCACCCTTCGCGAACGCGAAGGGACAGCTTCCCTAGCTAGGATCTTCCTCTTTGCGAATGTGATCACTACCTTGCGATCACGAAGTGCAACTCCAAAATACTACACGATTCCTCCCTCCAGTCTACAGACCCGAAGTGCAAATTCCAGTCGGCCAAAAATCCATCTCCGCAATTGAGAAGCACTGCCGCACACAAGCAAATGAGTAGCTTCAAACTTGGCCAAGGCATGAAACATAAAAAATGATAACAAAACAAACAATCAAAGATAAAATCCACCTCTTAGCTTATAAACTTACCAACTATGTTGAATGCCTCGGAATCCCTGGCTTAGTACACTGGTTATTTTCAACCATTAGGACCTATTCAAGCTCTCAAAGCCCTAATAAAAGCTCATTAGCCCAAAAGTCAGCTACCACTAATACTTAAGTGATCTCTAAATTTTCAAATTTTTATCTTTCAATAAAGAGAAACAAAATCTTCTAGGAACATCAAAAATCAAATTTGAATATATGCCCAAGTCCAAAATCACCATACAAACCTATTGAAAACTCAAAATTACCAATCCGAGGTCGTTTATTAGAAAGTGAAACCTTGGTTTACTCTTACTTTAAGCTTCCAAGGTGAAACTAAGTGTTCCAGTTCACTCTCAAACCTTCCCGAAACAAAACCAACCATCCTCGCATGTCATAGAAAATAAAACAAACACATGGGAAACATCAAATAGGGGAACAACCCTCTAATACACATAACGATTGGCGGGGTCATTACATTCTCCTCCTCTTAAAAAAATATGCATCCTTGAATGGGTTAAGAATCACACCTGAGATGCCAAAAAATTAGGATATTTGCTCCGCATGTCATGCTCGATCTCCCAAGTCGCTTTATTTACTGGTTGTCCACTCGTTTGGACCTTCGTTGATGCAATCTCTTTCAACCTCAAATTCTAAACCTTCCTTTTCAAAATGGCCATTGTCTCTTCTTAATAAACAAATTCTCATCGAACTGCAATGAACTGAAATCTAACACATATGACTTGTCTTCATAATACTTCCAAAGAGTAGAAACATGAAATACTGGATGAACTTCCAACAAGCTGGGTGGAAAAGAAAGCATGTAAGACATCTCATAAACTCTCTCTAAATTCTCGAATGCGCCAATATACCTAGGTCTCAACTTGCCCTTCTTCCCAAATCTTATCACGCCTCTCATAGGCAAAACTCTAAGAAGAACCTTTTCACCTTCCATGAAAGCCACATCAAAATCCTTACTATTAGCATAACTCCTCGGTGTGAGTGCACTATACAAAGTCGCTCCTATCGCCTAGCATGTAAAGCCGCATACGGAGCCATCTAGATACTGGACTGGAAGCTATTGTTGTAAGAAAACTCTGCCAATTGTAAGAACCTATCCCACTAGCTTTCAAGATCAATGAACACGTGCCCTCAACTTATCCTTAATGATCTAAATGGTTCGATCAAATTTCCTATCCATCTATGGGTGAAACACGGTACTAAGCTCCCCATACATGTCAAACTCTCACTAAATAGTTCTCCGAATGTACGATGCGAATAGAGTGCCCCCATCAGAAATGATAGAAATAGATCACCCTGATGTAGATCTGAGCCAACTTCTCTAAACTGTAAGAAGTCATCATCAGAATGAAATGCGTATATTTGGTCAATCTATCCACAATGACCTAAATAACACCAAACTTCCTCAAGGTCCGTGGCAATTCTACCACAAAATCCATAGTAATTCGCTCCCACTTCCTCTCTAATATACCAATCTCTGATTCAAACCACCTGGTTTTTGATGCTCATACTTGACTGTGGACAATTCCAACATCGTAAAACATGCCCAACAATGTCCTTATTCATTCCCCGCCAAAAAACAATGTTGCTTCAAATCACGATTTATCTTTATAGAACCTAGGTGAATAGAATAATGCGAACTATGAGCCATCTCAAGCCGTCAGCATTAGGAACACAAATCTGACACTGGAGTTGAAACACAACATCATTGCCAATGATTACCTCCTTAGCACCACCTTGCAACACTGTGTCCTTAAGGTCAAGCAAATAGGGATCATTATACTAACGAGCATTAATGCATTCAAACAAAGATAACTGTACAATAACCCAAGCAAGAACTCTACTAGGCTCGAAAATATCCAACCTCAAAACTCTAATAGCCAACGAGTGAACATCCAAAGCCAAAGGCCTCTCCATGGTAGGAATAAACACAAAACTACCATACTCTCTATCTTCCTACTCAAGGCATCTGATACTATATTCGTCTTACCCGGATGATACAAAATAGTGATATCATAATCCTTCAATAACTCCAACCACCTTTACTGCATCAAATTCAAATACTTCTACTTGAACAAATGCTAAAGACTCTAATGATCGGTGTAAACCTCACAAGACACACCAAACAAGTAATGCCTCCAAATCTTGAGCGCATGCACGATAGTCGCTAACTCCAAATGAAGAGCTGGATAATTCTTCTCATGGGGATTCAACTGGTACGATGCATAGGCAATCACCGTGCCATACTTCATTAACACACAATCAAAACCAACACTTGAAGCATCATTATAGACATTATACATTCCCGATCCTGAGGGCAATACAAAAACTGGATTAATAGTCAAAGTAGTGTTGAGCTTTTGAAAGCTCTTATTTCACTCATCATACCATTAGAACGAACCACCCTTCTGAGTCAACTTCGTCAAAGGAGTTGTAATAGATTAAAATCCCTCAACAAAGAAATGATAGTAGACTACCAAAACCAAGAAACTCTTTATCACCGTAGCTATAAAAGGTCTAGGCCAACCCTGAGCCAACTCAATCTTCTTCAGATGCACCTTGATACCATCACTAGACACCACGTGGCCTAAGAACGCCACCTAATCCAACAAAAATTGGCACTTGAAAAACTTAGCATAAAGCTTCGTTTCTCTAATAATCTGAAGTACAATCCTCAAATGTTGCTTATGCTCCACCCTACTATGGGAATATACCAAGATATCAGTAATGAACACAATTACAAAAGGATCCAAATATATCTTGAACAAAATGTTCATCAAATCATAAAAGTTGTTAGAGCATTAGTCAAACCAAAAGACATCACCAAGAACTCATAATATCCATAACAAGACCTGAAAGCGTCTAAGAGATGTATGAAGCCCTAATCTTTAACTGGTGATAACACGACCTCGAATCAGTCTTCGAGAACACCTTAGCACCCAGAAGCTGATCAAACAAGTCATAAATATGAGGCAATGGATACTTTTTCACATAGTGATCTTGTTAAATTACCTGTAATCAATACACATCCTCACAGAACCATCATTTTTCTTCACAACTATATTGTTGCTCCAAGGAGATACACTAGGCCTGATGAATCTCTTATTTAAAACTCATGCAACTACTACCTTAACTCTTTCAACTTAGCTGGAGCCATGCAATATGGTGGAATGGATATAGGTTTAATGCCTCACACCAAATCAATATTAAAATCAATATTCCTATTGGGTGGCATGCCTGGTAGGTCTATAGAAAATATATCAAAAAACCCCGCACTAAATAGGCTGAATCAACAACAGGAGCCTCAATAGTAGTATCCCTAACAAAAGCCAATTACGCCAAATATCCATTCTCAACCATCTGCTGAGCCTTCGGAAATGAAATCAACCTACTAGGGGTATGGCAAAACGAATCCCTCCGTTCTAACCTTGGTAACCCATGCATAGCCAATGTTATTGTCTTAGTGTGATAATCAGGAATAGCATGATATGGAGATAGCCAATCCATACCCAAAATCGCATCAAAGTCTACCATGCTTAGTAACAGAAGATCAACCTTATTCTCACAAGCCCCAATAGTAACCATAGAGGACCGATATAAATGATCCACCACAATAGAATCACCAATAGACATAGATACATGAATAGGAATATCAAGAGAAACACGAGGCATATCAGAATAAGGAGAAAAATACGAAGAAAATATGAATAATTAGACCACGGATCAAACAACACAGAAGAATTTCTATGACAGACTGAAACCATACCTGTGATCACAACATCTAAGACCACAACCTGAGTTCTACACGAAAAAGCATAGCAACATGCATACCCTCCACTGGTCGATCCTCCACCAACATGACCCCCTCCTCTAGGGTGACATCTTACTACATATCCTCCATATCTATCTCATCGGACAAGGGGTGATGCAACTGGTGTGGGAACCACTAACTGGGGAATCTATAGCGCTATAAATCTTCCAATCCTAGGGAATTACTTCTTCACATGGCTAAACTCTTTACATTCATAACAACTCTAGCTAACTGAGGCTGCTACACCTGAAACCGCACATGATGACCTGAATACCTACTGGAAGAACCCTAAACAGACAGAGCATGGTACAAACTCACTAGGAAAGAATTGAAAGATGATGGAATTGGAGTGCAGAGAGTTGACCGATCTACTGAACGACGAGTTACATGTTGTGAGAAATGAACTAGCCTACCATGATGGCCTCTACCAAAATGACACTACTTCCAAATAAATGACAAGGCATCTTATCCCTTATCAAAGCCTCTCTCCTTGATTACAAATATGCTCCACAGATTTCTCCATAGCGTGATGGAGAGTAATCCCAATCCCTAACTTTGGGGCCATTATAATACTAATTTCACAAGTCAACCCCTTAATGAATCGACTCACCTTCTCTACCTTGGTGGGGATCAAGAAAGCTCCATGACAGGACAACTGTGAGTACCTTGCCTCATAATCCGTCACAAGCATGCGATCTTGCTGAAGATGCTTAAATATGCACCTTAACTCATCTCTCCTGGTGTCTGGGATATACCTCTCAAGAAACAGCTGTAAGAATTGAGTCCAAGAAAGTGGAGATGAACTTGTTGGCCTGCCCAGCTCATAAGTCTATCACCATTTCCTGGGATCCCCTCTCGGCTGAAATGTAGAGAGATCCACCCCATTGGACTCCACCAATCCCAAATTATGAAGCATCTAATGACATCTATCTAGAAAATCTTGTACATCCTCTAAGGCATCACCATCAAAGTGAGGAGGATGTAAGCTTTGAAACTGTAACGATCCGACGGGTTAATTTATGTATTTGAGAATAATTCCCCTATTTGATGCTTCCCATATGATTCTTTGTAATTTTGAGACTTGCGGAGATAGTTGGGTTTGTTTTGGGGAAGTGCTGGAATGAACAAGAACAATTCATTCCAAGGTTGGAAGCTTAAGTTATAAGAGTCGATCGAGGATTGACTTTTGCATAAGTGAATTTTGATGGTTCTAATAGGGTTGTATGGTGATTTTGGACGTGGGGGTATGTCCGTATTTGGATTTGAAGGTTCCTAGGTTCATTTGGCTCTAATTGGCAGAAATTGTAAATTTGAAGGATTGGAAGGCTCATATATTTGAGTAGGAGTTCACTTTGATATTATCGGGTTTAGATTGTTGTTCTGGGAGTTTGAGTAGGTTCATTATGTTATTTTTGACTTGTGTGCAAAATTTGGGGTTATTCCGAGTTGGTTAGACGTGGTTCGACACGAGTTTTGAAAGTTGGAAGTTGTTTAGTTTTTTAAAATTGAATTGAGATGCGACATGTAGTTTTGATGTTACTTTTTGAGATTTGAGGCCTTAAGTAGTTCTGTGCTATGTTTTGGGACTGTTTGGTGTAATTGGACAAGGTCATGGGAGGTTTAGGAGTATTTTGGATGAGTCTCGAATCATTTTGAGACTTGAGGGCAATTTGGTTCTAGTGTTTTCACACCTGCATAGTTTGAACCGTAGGTGCGAGTCTACAGAAGCGTACATGAGGACGTAGAAGCAAAGGATTGCTAGGTAGGAAAGGTTCACAGAATTGATGGAGTTAGAGAATCTGCAATATCACAAATGCAGACTGAAGGGCGCAGATGCGGAATAGTCCAGTTTGGAGAGAATACGCAGAAGCAGACTCTAATTGTCGCATATGCAATGTCGCAGAAGCAGAGGAAGGTCCGCAGGTGAAAGGGGTTAGGGAGTAAGTGAGACTCGTAGAAGCGAGAATCTCATCGCAAAAGCGACGTCGGAGAAGCAGCAGATTACGCTGTATGAGCTAAAGCACTGGCAGAGTATATTTTTCGAGGGATTAGCTTATTTTATCATATTTCAGATTGGGAGCTTGGATTGGGGGGATTTATGATGAGATTTTAAACACTTGGACTGGAGTATGTGTTCTTGACTTGTATTAGATTCTATTTCATGATTTCATCTTTGAATTTGGCTTTTGGTTGAAGAAATCTGGTGGAAAAAATGGGGTTTTTGTGAGTGAATTTTTAAGAGTGATTATTTGGGATTTGAACCTCAATTTTAAGTAGGATTTTGATGAAACTTGCATATTTAGACTTGTACTGGATTGAGTGATCAGAATATGTGACTTTTGTCAGATTTCAGGAGGCGAGCTCGGGTTGACCTTTTGGTTGATGTATATTTGATAAAGATTGAGCTTTAGTACTTGGACTCGATTTCTCTAGTTGTGTTTGATGTTACTGAGTTGTTTTTGGCTTGATTTTACCCGTTCGGAGGCCGATTCGAGAGGCAAGGGCTTTTCAAGTATTGACTTGGCTTGATTGAGGTAAGTATCTTCCCTAATATTTTGTGAAAGAATAACCCTTAGGCTTGTACCGTATTTGTCTAATTGTGAGATTGTGACGCGACGGATATGCGAGGTGACGAGCGCATATGTGGGTGCTATGCATGAAAAATTACCGAATTATACTCTAGGTTTCTACAATGCCTTGATTTAATTGTGTGACTATGCGAGCTTACCCATTTCAGGCTAGAGATCATGTTTTAGGATTATCACATCCTAAATTGGCCAAGTTGGGAATTTATGGGATCATTGCTAAATTGTTTTAGACATAGTCATGCTTTATATGTTGAACCCTCATCCACATTTATTTCCATTTCCTCGTGCACTTTGTTGACGAATTATGAGTGTATCTCTTTCATAATGATTTGGCTTATTGCATTGTTGTGATTATGGCACATGTGGACATGTTAGGCTGATTGTTTGGGTGTTGGCACAAAGTTTTTACCGTGCGATTATGATTGATATTCCTATTGTGTTAGGTATGGAGCTACAAGGGTGGATATTGTTTTTGTGTCGGGTGTGGAGCGACAATGGTGGATATTGCTATTTTGTCCGGTGCGGAGTTGTAAGGGTGGATATTGCTATTGTGTCGGGGTGAGGAGTGATAAGGGTAGATATTGTTAATGTGACAAAAATATGGGTACGAGGTGTCATATGGTTGTGTTTCTATTTGATGATGGACAACTCATATGCTGCACAGACAACTAACCTGCTAATAACAATATTATTCGTACGGACAACTCATGTGCCTTAAACATACCAATCGCACGAACAACTCATGTGCCTCAATCTCAGTCCATATAAAAGTACCCATATATATAATGTATGTATATGCATCATAAATAACATAGAAGAGGTATATGAACATTAGAAATATACTTGCTGATATGTATGCATGTGAATAGTACAAATATGACTTAAATATGTAGAACATGATGTCAAAAATATCCAATTTCGATCAACAAGGAAAGAATAGGTTAAACTTGGCTTCTAGAATGATTAGAAAGACTAACATAGCCACACAAGATAAATAGTAAGTCATATACATCATATGATGTTGAACCAAAGTATAAATATAGCCTAAAAATCTCCCCGAGCACGAATAACCCGTGGGAGTCATATATACACTCACCGCCACGCATGTACGATACCTCGAAATATAAAAAATAATCAAAAATGACTTTTCTCTAGAAATTACCTCTGATCGGCTCGAATCTAGCCAAATAATACTTAATATAGTCAATTAAAGCTATAGAAATCAATTCCAAATAATAAAAGCTTAGATTTTTAATCAAATCTCAAAATTCCACAAAAGGTCAACCCTTGTACACATGGTTAAAATCCGAGTCTAGGGGTAGATCCCGTTTACCCATAACCCCACGAGTCCATATATATGATTAGATTCTAAATATGAGTCCAAATTGATGTCCGAAACCTCAAAATACACTATCTTAAGTTGTAGACAAAAACCCCAAAATTCACTTTAAAATTCAATATTTTAGATGTAGAGATCTATGGAGAATCAAGACATATGATCAAATCCAAGTGTGAATTACCTATTTCCAAGATAGTAGTGAAATTTCTATTCATAATATCCTCTGCTCGTACTCCAAAACTTAACAATGGTAAAAAAAAAAAAAAGGAGCTAAATCCCAAAATTTAGACTTCAAATGCACATGCCAGCATTACCCTTCGTGAACGGGGCCACTTCCTCATGTTCGCGAAGAAAAGACTACCACCGCTAGGAATCCCTTCATCGTGAAAGTGATGGGAACCCCGCAAATGTGATAGGATCCTCGCAAAATGCGTAAGCCATCTGCCTCGCCTCCTCCGCAAACACGATGCATCCTTACGCGAATGCGATGTATCCCTCCATGAACATGAAGGCCACAAACCAACCTCCCTTTGAGAATGCGCCCCCACCTTCATGCACGTGAAGGCCAACCTCCGGGTCAACAATTCCTTCTTTGCGAATGCGGGTCAGCAATTATGAACATGCTTCGGGTGGTTGAAAATCACCCGAGCCTCCCAGGAACCCAACCAATCATACTAATATATTAATAAATACTGTCCGGACCTATCCAAGGTCTCAAAACACATACAAATATATCACATCCAATAATCAAATGCCATTCCACATGTTGAACTCTCTTAACGTTTATAAGCTTCTCAACTTCCAACCAAGTGTATGATTCATGCATAAACACCTTAAATCTCAATCAAACTTAACACGCAAGTTCCATACAATAACACGAACCTATCCTCAATTCTGGAACAACAATCGGAATTCAATAAACCCAAAGTCAACTATCGGTCAAACTTAGGAACTCTCTAGTGCTTCAAATTTCAAACTTTCACCAAATAGAGTCAAAATCTTCTAGGAACACCCAAAACCAAATACGAACACATGCTCAAGTCCAAAATTAGCATATAATACTACTGGAATCATCAAAACTCGATTATGAGGTCGTTTACCCAAAAGTCAAACCTTGGTCAACTCGCACAACTTAAGGCTTCCAAAATGGATCTAACTATTCCAATTCACTCCTGAACCTTCCCGTAACTAAACCGACTATCCACACAAGTTATAAATTGTCAAACAAATATATGGAAAGCATAAAATAGGGAACAAGGTTCTAATACGCTATACGACTGGTCGAGCCGTTACATTGTCCATCTCTTAAACAAATGGTCATACCTGAATGGATTTAAAAACATACTCGAGCTTTTGAAAAGATGTGGATATCTGATATGCATATCTCACTCAGTCTCTCAAGTAGCCTCCTTTCTCGTTTGACCCTCTAATGTACCTTCAACGATGCGATCTCCTTTGATCTCAACTGCTAAACCTACCTATCCAAAATAGCCACTGAATCTTTTTTATAAACCATATTCTCATCTAACTACACCACGTTGAAGTCCAAAAAATGCAATTTGTCTTCATGATACTTCTGGATCATAGAAACATGAAATGCCAGATGAACTCCAGACATGCTGGGTGGCAAAGCAAGTTAGTATGCAACCTCACCAACTCTCTCTAATACCTCAAGTGGAGTAATGTACCTAGGGCTCAACTTACCTTTTTCCCCAAATATTTTCACCCCCTTCCTGGGTGAAATCTTCATAAGTACCTTCTCACCCTCTATATATGCCGCATCACAAATCCTCTTGATTGCACAGCCCTTTTGCATGGACTAAGTCATAAGAAGTTGATCTTGAACCAACTTTACCTTATCCAATGCATCACGTACCAAATCTATACCCAACATCCTAACCTCACTGGGCTCAAACCAACCAATAGTATAATGACACCGTCTATTATATAAAGCCTCAATTTGAGCCATCTGAATGTTGGACTAGTAACTGTTGTGTAAGCAAACTAAACCAATAGTAGGAACTGGTCCTAGTGACTCGCAATGTCAATCACATAAGCTCTCAACATATCCTCAAGAAATTGAATAGTCTGCTCGGACTGACCATCTATCTGTGGGTGAAAAGTTGTGCTAAGCTCAACCTGTGTGTCCAAATCATACTGAACAACTCTCCAAAAGTGGAATGTGAACTGAATACCCCGGTCCGAAATGATAGACATAGGCACACCATGCAAATGAAAAATCTCTCTGATGTAGATTTGAGCCAACTTATCTAAAGTGTAAGAAGTCATCATCAGAATGAAATGCGGAAACTTAGTCAATCAATAAATGATGGCATCAAACTTCTTCAAGGTCCATGGCAAGCCTACCATGAAGTCCATAGTGATGCGCTCCCACTTCCACCCAGTATAATCAACATATGAATCAAATCACTTGGTTTTTTATGTTGATACCTCACCTACTGACAATTCAAACACAGTGAAAATGCCTAACAATTTCCTTCTTCACCCTCCAAACATAATGCTACTTTATGTCACGATTCATCTTTGTAGCATCTGGATAAATAGAATAATTTGAACTATGAGCCTCTTCAAGAATCAACTCTCACAAACCATGAAAATTAGGAACACAAATCTGACCCTAGAGTCACAATACACCATCATCCCCAATAACCATCTCCTTGGCACCACCTCGCTACATCATGTCCTTCAACACACAAAAATGCGGATGATCATACTGGCGAGCCTTCTTGTATTTGAACAAGGTCAACAGTGGAACAACAAAATCAAGAACTCTACTAGGCGCAAAAATATCAAAGGTCATAAATCTATTGGCCAAGGCTTGCACATCCATAGCCAAAGGCCTCTTCTCTACTGGAATAAATTCCAAACTCCCTATAATATATGGCTTTCTTCTCAAGGCATGATCAACATTCCCCTTAGCCGGATGATACTTGATAGTGATATCATAATTTTTCAACAACTCCAGCCACCTTCCCTGCCTCATATTATAATTCTTTTGCTTGAACAAGTGCTGAAGACTTTGATGATCAATGTATACCTCACGTGACATGCCATAGAAGTAATGTATCCAAATCATAAGCATATTCACAATAGCCACCAACTCAAAATTATGAACTAGATAATTCTTCTCATGAGGCTTCAACTATCGTGATGCATAATCAATCTCTCTAGCTTCATGCATCATTATGCCCCAAGATCGTGTATGGCTATGATGGTAAGCTATAATCTAGTATTTTAGTCGCTTATTGCACTCTAATATGTAGATGTTGGGGAGCTAATTTGAGCTATTTGGAGCTTTGAAGTCTGAGTAAAATCCCAAAGGATTAAGCCAGGATCGTGTTCGGGGGGTTGAGGACTAAGTCTGGACGTCAAAAATCAAGCAAAATTCTGTATTATGAGAAAACTCCACAACCGTGGCGCGTGATGCAGCGCGGCTGCCAAATTCTATTGCTTGTCAATTGTTGAGCTCTCTGGATTTCCCCACTAATGCCTCGCATGGCGCATCGCCCCATGCGGCGCGCCTGTATAATGTTTACAGAGCCATTGTCCTATTTCAGCCAGGAGAAGGTGGTTTCGTTTGGGCCCGACCGTACTTGGTATATACATGGAAAAACTTTATTTCCTGGACTTTTGACATACTTTGGATGTAAGGAGGCTAAGGAGGAATTGTAAGAACACAAGCACAAGGATTTCATCATTCCTTCCTCACTCAAGACCCGAGTTTGGATTGAATTTATGTTTTCCTATACTTTAATTTTATTTGTGATTAATTGCTCCATATCTATGGAGTACTTCTCTTTAGGGTTTGATGGATTTGGAGTATTGATGATTGTTTGTGGATTATAACTCTAGTTTTATGTATTGAATCATTTTGGATGATTTAATTGTTGCATCTATATTCACTTTTTCATGTAATCGAGAGAGGAATAGCTTGTGATATCTTTGCATTATATTGTTGGCTGAGTTCATAGATTATTCTAAGTAATCGAAAGAGGTTTTAATCATTGATTAAACCTAGTTAGTAGAATAATTTAAAGAGGTTTCCTAAAGACCAATCTACTATGCATTCTTGCATATCTTCACGTGTTTAAATTGGTTTATCTTGTGAGGTTAAAACTTAATCGAGAGAGGAGTTTTTGCTGAACGCTTGAACTAATAATTGAGTGAATTCGAGAGACTCACTTGAACATTAGAAGTGAATTATCTAGGGTTAGATCTCAAATAATTATCTTGCACCTATCCTATCAAAACCATATCTTCTCCTATTGATAACCTTCTTTGCTTATTCCTTGTTTCGATTATCATTAGTCAATAGCTTTAGATTCTTAGTTTATTTTTAGTTAGACATCTTATAAAACTCAATTGTTGATCATGTTGGATAGAAACCAATCTAGAAACTACGAGAATACTTTTTAAATCTAATCCATGTGGATATGATACTATACTATACTATATTTGATTAACGAGTAAAATTGAAGTGTGTTTTGCGCTCGTCAAATTTTGGCGTCGTTGCCGGGGACTGGCAATCAATAGTGTTTGAAATAGTTTGTAGTGCTAATTCAGGAATTTTTCTTAGTATTTTATTTTATTTTTCCCTTTTTACGGTTGGTGTTCTTTGACTGTGCGCAAGTTACAGGTTTAAATTGGTGCATGACTCGAGCTTCTGTGAAAGAATTGCTATCATATGAGCTCGAGATAGAAAAGCAATTGCAACAACTGAGGAAGGAAAGAAATCCCACTGAGACATCAGAAAAGGTTTGGCAATCCTCAACAAAAGAACATATGGCTGTAAACTGTGAAGATAATGTAGATTTGGCTGCAAGGGAGGCAACCCAACAATGAGAAAACGTTGCACGTGATGCTGAGAAAGCAACTATTAGAGAAACACATATTATCTATGAAGAGGACAGGGGTCAGAGAATTGCTTAAAATCAACCCTTGGTTGCTAACCAGTTCAGAAATATAGCTCACATGACTGGGAGATTACTGGGCAATTATGCTAGATCGGTCTACAGTCAAGACTTATCAAGTGTTAAACCACCTCCAATTGCAGCTAACAATGTCGAGTTGAAGCAAGGGTTGCTTCAAACCCTTCAAAATTGCTGTATTTTTAGAGGAAGATGAACGTAGATCCAAACACACATATAATGGACTTCAAGGAGATTATGAACACCTTTCAATACAATGGTGTGTCACAAGATGCAGTGTACTTAAGGGCATTCCCCTTCACACTCAAAGATGATGCAAAGCAGTGGATTTGAAGTTTGCCCACTGGATCGATCAGAACATGGGAGAAGAAGACCAGAATATTCCTTAATAAATATTTTTCTTCAGCTAAAACAGGCAAGTTTAGAAGAGAAATCCATAACTTCTGCCAGAAAGAGACCCAAACTGTTTTTGAAGCATGGGAGAGGTTTAAGGAGATAGTTTGAAAGTGTCAACATAGTGGAATTGAACTCTGGATGCAACTCGAGGACTTTTGGGATAGATTGACACCAGCCTCACGTAGAACATTGAGCAATGCAGTCGGATGCACTTTGATGAAGAAGACTTCATAGGAGATAGTTACAATTTTAGATGAGCTATCTGGAGATGCTAAATAGTGGCCCTCTAAGAGGGCTGAAAGAAGATGATCAACTGGCTTTCAACAAGTTGATGCTAATACATCTGTACAGGTACAGCTTGATGCTATGGCTAAAGAAATAAGGAAGCTGACCTTGGCTACAATACAAAGTGAGCCTCATGCAGCATGTGATATATGCGGAAGAGGACACCCTACTCATGAGTGTCAAGCCTCAATTAAAGAAGTGAATATTGTGGGAAATTATAGTTTTAATGCAATGGGTCATAAGCACCCCGATTTTTCATGGAGCCCACCTAGAGGTAACGCTAATGCATGGCAACAAAACAACCCCATATTTCAGGGACAATGAGATTCTAGTTTTATGAATCAGTCGAGGCAACAGTTTCAGCCTCAACAGCCTAATCAGCCTGGTCTAGAAGATCTCATTAAGGCCTTCATTTTGAAAACTGACAAAATATTTGAAGTACAAGGGGCAGTAATTCGAAATTTAGAGGAGCAAGTGGGACATATTGCAACGATATTATCTGAGAGGGTTCTAGGCACAATGAATGTTGTAACCTTGAAAACTGGGCAAGTGTTGTAAGACCCCACCCCGATCCAAAAAGATGTGATACTTGAAAAAGAAAGTGGGGAGCAGTTGAAAAGTGATGATGACAAGAAGAAGAAAGGCCCAATGAAAGCTGAGAAAAATAAGAAGGAAGAAAAATCGAGAAGGGAATAACATTAGGAGAGCAACAATATGTCGGCGCTACATTTCCCTCGAAAGCTATATAGAGAAAAGCTGGACAAGCAGTTTGAGAGATTTCTGGATATGCTAAAACAGGTTCATGTGAACTTACCATTCACAGAAGTGCTCTCACAAATGCCTTATTATGCTAAATTCTTGAAAAAGATCCTTACAAATAAGAGGAAAGTAGAGGAGACTTCAGTGGTCAAGTTCACAGAGCATTGCAGTGCGATATTGCAAAATAAACTCCCACAAAAGTGTGGAGATCCATGGAGTTTTACTAAACCTTGCTCTTTAGGAACTATTAATTTTGATAAGTCTTTATGTGATTCTAGTGCCTCAATTAATTTAATGCCTCTATCTATTTACAAGAAACTGGAGAAGGAGATTGGAGAGATAAGGTCTGCACCAATATCGTTGTAGCTGGTAGACCAAACGAATTTAATACCCGAGGGGATAGTGGAAGATGTGTTAGTTCAGGAGGATAGCTTCGTATTTCCTGTGGATTTTATAGTGGCAAATATGGAGGAAAGCAAGGAGGTCCCCCTTATCCTAGGTAGACCATTCTTATCGATAGGAAGAGCTATACTAGATATACACTAGAGAAAACTCATGCTTAGAGTGGGTGAGGAGATTGTGACTTTCAAGATGGATGTAGAAAAGGGGGTGCAAAAAGGAAAACCAGCTGCAAGTGTTGAGTGAAAAGTGATGGTTTTGAAAGAGAAGGTTGCGGTGAGTAAGAAAGATAAGTGTGGGGTGTACCCCAAAAAGGATGAGAAGAAGTTGCCTGCATGGATGTGTACATTAGTTCGGGCACGGGGAATGGAGCCCAACTTCGACTCAGACCCCGACTAGATATTCAGGGAAGTTTCCTCTACCTTATGCCTTTTTAATTGTGTGTTATGAGGACATGCCACAACTTAAAGTATGAGGTGGGGGATGTGTTGTATGTATGTATGTATGTATAATAGTTTTCTTTTTTGTGAGTTGTAGTAGCTGGAGATAGAAAGAATTTAGAAAAACAATCATAAAATTTTAAATTTTTTGATTTTCTTGACGATGGATATCATCGACAAGTTTCTTGAGGGATTAAAGTCAAAAGTACAGTAACAAAAAGAAATTCTTTTGTTAGGTAGTGTAATAATTTCTCCTTGGTTTTTCTTTGTACCGCGGTTCTTTTCCAAGGGTTTTGTTTTAACCAGGTGTAGTTAGTTGTTATTTGTTTATGAGTAGGAAACCTTGTGCTGTGATTTGAATTGAAAGAAATATCTCTTAACTTTATTATACCTTGAGAATAGTGAGTACACTAGCGGTGACGCTTAGGCTCAATTTTTGACTCTTGTATAAGTACCTTAATTTGTATGATCTTAACTTTGCTTAATTGCTTTGACTAGAGTGCCTTGATAGTCCAATCCCGAGTGAGTTATGTGCCACGTGTGTGTGAGGTCTTGTGTTATTCTATGCAGTGCATTTGATGTCTAGAACTTACCCCGTGTGTTTGCAAAGTAAAATAGTAGTTTTATTCAGTCTTGGAAGTGATATAGGCATTTCTTTGTTGAGCCAGATATGTGCTTTTACCCACCTAATTGTTATGTATCTTAGTTAACCCTGTTGAGACTGTAATCCTATTTCTTTGGCAACCACATTACAAGCCTTACCCATTTGTTTGAATGGACCATCTATTTGAATCTTGTACCTCTCATGAGCACTTGAAACTATTATGAACTTTGTAAAAGTTGAAGTAAGGGGTGATTGGTTTGGCTTTTGAGTGGAACTATTGAACTAAGGAGAAAGTTGCAATGTTTTGAAAATGTAAGAGCCACTTGAATTGAAAAAGATAAAAAAACAATAAGTGTATGATTGTGAATGATATTCCTTGATAATGGTAACTTAATGTAATTGTGCTTAAAGAATGAGGGAGTTAATGTATATTGATGTGAAGGTGGAGTTATGGTTTGACATAAGTGTGGGGTTTTGAATGGTTAATTATATATATTAAAGTGCGTAGGGAGGTGTAGTCACTCTTATATCTAAATGTATCCTACCTATCCCGTAGACTACATTACAACCAATTAAAGTCCTACTTGATCCTTGACTGAATGAGCTCAATTAGTAGAGTAGTACACTACGGTAAAGCCTATAGTACATCTTTTGTGGCATATGAATGTTACTTCTGAGAGTGAGTGAATTCTTTCTATTTTTAGTTCCTAATTGTTCTCGAGTTTTGTTGTGTGCAGAACTACTATCTATTATTGTGTGAGGGCACTTGATGCACGAAGGAAAGCTAATTTCACTGACCTCTATGCTAGAGTAAGTGAGCGTGTTATAGGAATGCGTGGTGCTCTTGAGTCAAATCTTGAGGCGAGGATGTTACAGTATTGTGCTTAATCTGTTTTAAATATTCTTGGTATGATGAGTTATGAGAGTTATTTAAAAAGGTCATGTCTATATAAAAGTGTAGTTCGATTGCTCGAGGATGAGCAATGGGTTAAGTGTGGGGTGTTGATGGTAGGCTATAATATAGTATTTTAGTCGTTTATTTCACTCTAATTCACTGCACTTTAGTTGTGTTTGAGCTTTAATTGGTAGTGTTTTGCACTTATTGTGTGTTTTATGCCTTATATGAGTGATTCCGAGCTATGTAGATGTTGTGGAGATAATTCGAGCTATTTGGAGCTTTAAAGTCTGAGTAAAAGCCCAAAGGATTACATCGGGATCGTGTTCGGGGGTCGAGAACCAAGTCTGGATGTCAAAAAATCAAGCAAAAAATTATAATCTGAGAAAAATCCACAATCGCGGTGCGTGGTGCGCCGCGGCTATCCAAATTCTACTGCCTGTCAATTGTTGAGCTCTCTAGATTTTCTCACTAATGCCTCGCATGGCGCATCGCCCCATGCAGCGCGCCTGTGTAATATTTACGGAGCCAATGTCCTATTTCGGCCAAGAGAAGGTAGTTTTGTCTGGGCCCGACCCTACATGGTATAAATTTATGGAAAAATATTATTTCCTACACTTTTGACAAACTTTGGACAAAACGAGGCAAAGGAGGAATTGGAAGAACACAAGCAAAAGGATTTCATCAATCCTTCCTCACTCAAAACCCGAGTTTGGATTGAATTTATGTTTTTCTATACTTTAATTTTATTTGTGATGAATTGCTCCATATCTATAGAGTAGTTCTCTTTAGGGTTTGATGTATTTGGTGTATTGATGATTGTTTGTGGATTATAACTCTACTTTTTTTTATGTATTGAATCGTTTTGGATGATTTAATTGTTGCATCGATCTTCACTTGTTCATGTAATCGAGAGAGGCATAGCTTGTGATACCTTTGCATTATATTGTTGGTTGAGTTCATAGATTCTTCTAAGTAATCAAAAGAGGCTAGTTGAATAATTGATTAAACCTAGTTAGGAGAACAATCTAAAGAGGTTTTCCTAAAGACTAATCCACTACGCATTCATGCATATCTTCACGTGCCTAAATTGGTTCATCTTGTGAGGTTAAAACGTAATCGAGAGAGGAGTTTTGCTGAACGTTTGAACTAATAATTGAGTGAATTCGAGAGACTCACTTGAACATTAGAAGTGAATTATCTAGAGTTAGATCCCAAACAATTATCATGCACCTATCCTATCAAAACCCTATCTTCTCCCATTGATAACCTTCTTTGCTTATTCCTTGTTTCGATTATCATTAGTCAATAACTTTATAAATCTCAACTATTGATCATCTTGGATAGAAACCAATCTATATACTACGCGAATACTCTATAAATATAATCCCTATGGATACGATATTATACTATACTATATTTGATTAGCGAGCAGAATTTAAGTATGTATTTTGCGCTTGTCAAATTTTTGCGCCGTTGCTGGGGATTGACAATCAATAGTGTTTGAAATAGTTTGTAGTGCTAATTCAGGAATCTTTCTAGGGCCATAGTCAAAGTAGTCTTGAAATTCTGATAGTTCTCCTCCAATTCATCAAGACATCTAAAAGGAATATCCTTCTAAGTCAACTTAGTCAATATGGCCGCAATAAATTAAAACCCCTCCAAAAAGTGACGATAGTAGATTGCCAAATCCAAGAGCTCCTAAGATCTGTAGTTAATATAGGTCTATGCCAACTCTAAACCGCCAAAATCTTATTCGAATCAACCCTGATACCATCACAAGACACAATGTGATGTGAGAATGCAATTAAGTCCAACCAAGACTCACACTTAGAAAGCATAGCATATAACATCTTCTCCTTTTATGTGTGAAGTGCAATCTTGTAGCATCTCATGATCCTCTCTACTACGAGAGTAAATTGGGATGTCATCAATGCATACAATCATGAAAGTGTAAAAATAAGGCTTGAACACCATATCGTCTGTCATGGCCCAAACATGGGTGAGGCGGGGAGGCCTTAACCTGACCGTGCCAACCAACCTCTAAGACTTATGAATAAGTTATATACTGAGTCACATAATACATGGAAACCTGCTAATAGAGGAAATATTGCAACATCAATTACTTCCAACCCAAAAGAAATATATACATATAGGGCTCCATGGTCGTAACATATGCCGACAATTAGAGACTTGAGTACTGCCATAACACTTGTACATAACTGACAATACAAACTGCATAAGCCTACAATGCCTCTACATGTGTCTGACAATAATACTACTACCGAGATAGGGCCCCAACCTACCCATAAAGTCTATACATATGTACATCATAAAATGACTCGATTCGACTAGACTCTAGGTAGAAATCGAGCTCACCAAACAACAACTGGATGGTTGTAACTGCCTAATAGGGAGGCTTGCAAACCTGAGTATCTGAACCGCAGGATGAATACAGCAGCCCGACAAAATAAACGTGAGTATGAAGACAATTGTACTCGTATGTAAGGCAAACCAAATAATAATGAAGGAACAAAGAGGCAATGAAATGTAATCGACTAAATACATTAGAAAGCTATGAAACATCCTATTGAAATACATATCAGTTCTTATCGTTCTTACGTTACAAACATCTTTTGGAGTGCTTGATGAGTGATGAGGAATCATATTAGTTGTCAACTTTTGATTGTGACATAACCGATAGGTTCTTTTACTCCTAGAATATAATGAGGCACATTGGGCATATAACATGTGAAAATTTCTGTGCAAAGCACGACCTTTCCATTCCCTCATATATATTTATATATAAACCTTGTTTGGCCCTATGCAAGGCACGACCTTGTTATATCGTATACATATAGACCTCAACAGACCCAGTGCAAGGCACGACCTTGTAATACCCCCCATATATTATATGTACCTAAAAGTAAATAGTAAAGTTCTCATTAAATAGTTTCTAAAAGCATTAAGCAATATTATATAGCTATTTAGACTTCCGGAGGAACTAACTAATATATATAACTTTATGTAACAACCCGACCAGTCGTTTTGAGCTTTAGCGTTCCATTTGGTGGTTTGAGACTTTGAGTAGCTTCATATTATGTATTATGACTTGCGTGTATGGCTGGTTTCGGTTTTCGAGCGGCTCGGGATTGATTTGAAAGAATGATTGTTGTTTTAGAAGCTTTAAGTTGGAAGAGTTGACTAAGGGGTTTTTGGGTAAACGGACTCGGAATTGGGTTTTGATTATTCCGATAGGTTCGTATGATGCTTTTGGACTTGTACGTCTGTTCGAATTTGGTTTTGGAGGTTCCTAGAAGAATTCAACATTATTTGTTGAAAGTAGGTAATTTAAATAACTTAATAGTTCATAAGTTTGACCAAGAGTCAACTTTAATGTTATTGGACTCCAATTGGTGTTCCGAGACTTTGGATAAGTCTATATAGTTCAATTGAACTTGGTGCAATGTTTGAAAGTAATCCGAAGGGTTTAAGTGTGATTCATACACTCTTTTGAAAGAATAAAGATGTAACAACTTAAGAGAAATTCTATTCAGTTTGACCCTCGATTTTTTGTTGTGATGTTCCTGTGGGAGTTTTGCGGCTTTGAATAAATTTGTATGATGTATTTGTACTTGTTTGTATGATTGGATGTGTTCTCGATGGTATTAGGTGTATTTTGGAATATTGGTTGAGAAACTAGTTAAGTTAAAGATTTAAAGTTTGACCATGGTCAATATCGGATCAAGATGACATCTTTTCTGTATTTTGCGTGCGTGAGCAGGTTCGTAGTGTGTATTATGATTGAAATACATATATGATTTATGTGCAGGTTCCGAATGAGTTTTGGGTGCTAAAACGAAGATTTTCATGTTACTGGTTTTTTCTTCTAGTGTAAATAATTATGAAAATGCCATTGAAATATTCAGATTTCTTTTAAAACATCAACACATCATATCTCCCTCGTTTTAAGGCCGAATTGGGTAATTCAAAAGGCTATCTTGGGTATAATCTCGCAAGGATCGTTTTGGGATTATAAAACATGAGTTTCGGGATCATATAAGGCCTGAATCATTCTAGAAAAGCTGTTGCATTTTGTTTTTATTGGGTAAGTGATAATTATCAATTTTCAACTATATTTCATGAATATACCTTATATTTTAACGTCAAAATTTTGAGAATCAAAGAGGAAAATTGAGAAATTTTGTCAAGTTTTTGAAAAATGAAGAATTGAGTTTATAGAGTCGATTTGGACTGGGATTTGAAAATAAAATACATATATGGACTCGTGGGGTTATGGGTAGTCGGAATCTATCCTTGGACCCGGGTATTGACGGGGCGAGCCCGGCGTTGACTTTTGGTGAATTTTTGGGAAAAATGTAAAGATCATAGCTTTATTTATTGTAATTGGTTTTTCTTGCATTGTTTGATGTTATTTAGTCATTTTTGGTTTAGATTTGAGTCGTGTGGAGGTAAATTTTAGGAAAAAATCTATTTTCGAGGGTTGAGTTGGCCTAGTTGAGGTAAGTATCTTGCCTAACTTTGTATGGGGGAAACTACCCATTAAGATTTTGGTTGATTATTCTATTTGTATTATGTGAAAGCCGTGTACGCAAGGTGACGAGTGGGTACATGGGTTATATGTGGTATTTGAACGGTTTAGGTTATCTTGACTCTTTCCATGCATTTTATTGAATTGTTATAACATGTTATATATCTTATTGTTAATCTACTCTTACATGATCTATTTGACGTTATTAACGCTTGTTCTACCTCTTACTTGTTATTTTGCTCTTTTATGCTTTAGTTGAAGTTATTGCCTTTCCTTATTGTCTTGTTATCTCTTAATTGTTGAATCATTAAGATTCAGGTATCACCAATTGAAGATGAGGGAGTAGGATGTTCCGAGAACAGCTTTCAGGACCCGGTATGGGCACTTTGAATTTCTGGTAATGTCTTTTGGGCTAACAAATGCCCCATGAGCTTTCATGGATCTTATGAATCGGGTCTTCAAACCTTTCCTTGACTCCTTCATAATAGTGTTTATTGACGATATCCTTGTATATTCGCTGAGTCGGGAGGACCATGACAATCATCTCAAGGTAGTTTTAAAGACCCTGTATCTGCACTAGTTATGCGAAGTTTTCAAAATGTGAATTTTGGCTTGAATATGTCACGTTCTTGGGTCATGTTGTATCTAGAGAAGGGATTGAGGTTGATCCTCAGAATATTGAAGCTGTGAAGAATTGTCCTAGACCTACTACCCCAACTAAGATTCGCAGTTTCTTGGGCTTAGCTGGATATTACAGGAAGTTTGTGGAGGGGTTCTCCACTCTTGTCTCTCCCTTGACTAAATTGACGCAGAAGGCTGTTAAGTTCCAATGGTCAGATGCTTGTGAAGGAAGCTTCCAGGAATTGAAATCAAGATTGACTACGGCACCGGTGTTGAGTCTACAATATTGTGATGCTTCAAGAATCAAACTAGGTGTATATTGACTGTCCACTCTCATGATGTGTATGCTCTTATTAATCCCGATTTTACTTTGTCCTATGTTACTCCCTATGTTCCTAAGGGATTTGGGAATGAACCGGAATAGCTCCATAAGCCGTTCTCTGTATTTACTTCGATTGGTGAGTCTATCATGGCTGCGCGGGTTTATAGGGATTGTGTTGTCACGGTGCGTGGTCGAGACACCATGGCCGATCTCATCGAATTGGGGATGATTGATTTTGAAGTAATAATGGGAATGGAATGGTTTTATTCATGTTTTTCCAAGCATAACAGTCGAACCAGAACCGTTAGGTTTGAATTCCCAAATGAGTCAGTGATTGAATGGAAGGGGGATGATGTGGTGCCGAAGGGTATGTTTATTTCTTACCTTAAGGCCACGAAGATTATTAACAAAGGGTGGATTTACCATTTGGTCTGGGTTACGGACACCGATGCTGAGGCACCCACACTTGAGTATGTGCCTGTTGTGAATGAATTTTCGGAGGTCTTTCTAGATGAACTCCCTGGGATCCCGCCAGATTGGGAGATTGATTTTGGGATTGATGTGATGCCAGGCACGCAGCTTATATCTATTCCACCGTACAGAATGGCACCGACAAAATTGAAAGAGATAAAAGAACAATTGAAATATTTGTTAGAAAAGAGTTTCATTCGGCCAAGTGTGTCGCCTTGGGTTGCATCAACCCTCTTTGAAAGAAAGAAAGATGGGTCATTAAGGATGTTCATTGACTATCGGCAGCTCAACAAGGTTACAATCAAAAATAAGTACCCACTGCCAAGGATAGATGACTTGTTTTATCAATTGCAGGGTGCTAAGTACTTCTCCAAGATTGATTTAAGATTCGGGTATCACCAATTGAAGATGAGGGAGTAGGATATTCCGAGAACAGCTTTCAGGACCCGGTATGGGTACTTTGAATTTTTGGTAATGTCTTTTGGGCTAACAAATGCCCCGTGAGCTTTCATGGATCTTATGAATCGGTTCTTCAAACCTTTCCTTGACTCCTTCGTAATAGTGTTTATTGATGATATCCTTGTATATTCGCGGAGTCGGGAGGACCATGACAATCATTTCAAGGTAGTTTTACAGACCCTGTATCTGCACCAGTTATGCGAAGTTTTTGAAATGTGAATTTTGGCTTGAATATGTCACGTACTTGGATCATGTTGTCTTTAGAGAAGGGACTGAGGTTGATCCTCAGAAGATTACAGCTGTGAAGAATTGGCCTAGACCTACTACCCCAACTAAGATTCGCAGTTTCTTGGGCTTAGCTGGATATTACAGGAAGTTTGTGGAGGGGTTCTCCACTCTTGTCTCTCCCTTGACTAAATTGACGCAGAAGGCAGTTAAGTTTCAATGGTCAGATGCTTGTGAAGGAAGCTTCCAGGAATTGAAATCAAGATTGACTACGGCACCGGTGTTGAGTCTAGAATATTGTGATGCTTCAAGAATCGGACTAGGTATATATTAATGCAACATGGCAAGGTGATAGCTTATACTTCTAGGCAACTCAAGAATCATGAAAACAATTATCCAATACATGACTTAGAGCTTGCAGCGGTGATCTTTGCGTTGAAGATTTGGTGTAATTATTTGTATGGGGTCCATGTGGATATATTAGCGGACCATAAGAGCCTTCAATATATTTTCAAACAGAAGGAATTGAATCTGAGGCAGAGGAGATGACTGGAGTTACTCAAAGATTATGATATCGATATTCTGTATCATCTGGGGAAGGCTAATGTTGTGGCGGATGCTCTTAGCCGCAAATCTACCGGTTGTTTGGCTCATTTGGAGGCACACCAAAGGTCGTTGGCCAAGGAGGCTCATCGGTTGGCTAGTTTGGGAGTTCGTCTTGCGGACTCTAGTGAAGGAGGGATGATTGTGCAAAATAGAGCTGAATCGTTGCTTGTGGTGGAAGTCAAGGAGAATCAATTCAATGATTTATTGTTGGTACAACTGAAGGAGGGGATTCATAAACATAAGACCATGGCCTTTTCTCTTGGCGTGGATGATAGTACCCTAAGGTACCAAGGGCGTCTATGTGTTTCAAATGTGGATGGTCTCTGGGAAAGAATCATGACCGAGGTTCACACTTCTAGGTATTCTGTGCACCCAGGCTCTACAAAGATGTATCATGATCTTAGAGAAGCCTATTGGGGAAATCATATTTTCCCCGGTACAGCTTATATTAAGAATACTCCCTCTTGGTAATGCAATGTTTATGGCATTATTGCCAGTGTTGTTTTAATATTATTTTGTATAGTCGTATTGTGGTTGTGATGTTAGGATTGTTTTATGGGATTCTCTGACAGGTGGATAGGCCCAGTTACAGGGGAAACTCTGGAGAAAATTTTGGAAATTTGGGGAGTTAGTCAAAATTTGGGAAATGTTGGTGTGTGTCATAGCAGCTGAGCCGCATTGGTTTCTAATGGCAAATTTTAGCCCTCATTCGAGGACGAATGATCTTAAGCGGGGGAGGATGTAATGCCCCGTAACATTTTGCCTAAAAACTCGGGGTTTCGTGGTGTCGAAGTAGGCTTATGAGTTGACGAATGTAGATATTCTTCGCGGTGAGATTGCGAGACGAAGAACGGAATTTTTTGGTTGAACAATGCACTGAGGAGTAATTGATAATTTGTGGTAGAAAAAGACATTTCTGCGGCCCACTCTACGGCCGCAGAATGGCCGCAGAGTGAAGCAAAAAAATTGGGCAAGTTTGGATGATATTGTGCAGTCTACTATGCGACTGCAAAACCATTTCGCGGGCCCCACATCGACAGCGGAACCAACATGAAAATTTCTGGTAGGAAGTTTTGCGGTGCATTATATGACCGCAGAACAGGTCTGCAGACCATATACTGGTCGCAGAGTAGGGCAGCCTTGCCCAGTTCTAGAGGACCAATTGTGCGGCTAATTTGCGGACCGCATATCTATTTTGCGGTCACTCTGCGACCTCAGATTGTGTTTTGGAGCTTCATTTTTCTTGTTTTATAAGTCCGGCCCCATTCTTATAAAACAATGTTAAGGGTCATTTTAGAAGGTCCAAACTTACATTTTAGAGAGAGAGAAAAGTGGTTTAGAGTGAGAAGAGGAGTTCCAAGTCATTTGTTCATTAATCTTTGTTCAAACTTTGAAGATGTTTCTAGGGTAACTCACAAGGTCTTCAACCAAAAGGTAAGATTCTACACCATAACTCTTAATTTCGGAATTTAATTAAAAATAGGTAATTAGTAAAGCAATTCTTTGGTGTGGGAGTTGGGTAACCCTGTTGAGCATCGGTCACGCTCCCCGAGGTCGGGGTGTGACAGGAACCTTTGAATGTTAGGTATAGATAAGAAGGTACATGACATTGCATTCTTTTGCATCTTTTTTAGGATGGAGCATACCATAAAGATTCATGCCAAAAGAAGATGGAATGATATAGCCATTACATACCTCCCTTTACGACCCTCCAAACAATTACGATGAACCGACCTCCCTTTACAAGCTTAATCTACAAGATAAGATAGCAGTACTAGTATCAACCATCAAGAAGGCATGACAATAACACGACGAGCGACAAGCCAGCTATACTTCAACTATGCAGTGTATCAGTTCCCTCCTACCTCTTGAACTCCATAACAACAATAACCATCACCTTGGCATCCCAACAACCACCCCAGACAAAATAACAATTACTATAACTCAGGCTCACGGCTTCTGATCACTGTCCTGTGAGTCCTATTAAACAAACATACTAACATTTCTCTTACAGACTCTTCTTAAAGGATAGGAGGTAATTCATAGCTTGATAAAGGGAGAAACAATTCCTATTTCCCTGAGCTTGCGAGAATCGAGCAAAACTCTACAACCACAGAAGGTTGAGGATGAGATCTTATGATATTTAAAGAAGAAACAAGTTAGAGGAATATCATTTCCTTACCTTGGAAATCTTGAATGTAAGTATGAAATATAGAGAGTATTTACTACAGTTTTGGCCAAGAAAATATGTCCAAATGAATTCCCAAATCAAATAATTTAATTGCTTCTACCATAAGAGAATTTCACTTCTTGGAGATCTTGATGATGGAGATGGATATTACGGTTGCTAGGTCAAAGTACTATTGAGAAAGATGCAAACCATTAGCTAAAAATTGGGTTTTGGGGTTTAATATAATGTCACCCTAGGAGGTGCCACGTGTCCACCGCTAGCACTTGGAAACTGCTAACAGGTTTGTAGTAATACACGCATAACGTTTTGTCCTCATGTCAAATTAATGAACAGTTTACAGCGTTAAAAACTACAGTCAAATACCTTTAATTTGATAGGTAGATTACCTCATAATACCTTTTATACAGGGAATTATGCTTATCTAAAGTTGTACCTTATATGAATCTAACTCATCAACTTAATTCCGACGAAACGTTTTATCGACACTTGAATCACAACATATTATACCTCAAAACTTGACGCATATCTTGAATATAACTCAATTTCTTTAGGACTTGGGTCTACTTGTATAAATTGAAGAGTTCAAATCTTAATTCAAAAGTAAGGGTTATTACATTATCCCTCCCCCTCCCGAAACATTTGTCCTCAAATGAGAAGTGTAACCTAGAAAAATTCTTAACTCTGAACTTCTTTGAGAATATCGACAAAGTTTACCTGTATATAGGACTATCCAAAATCCAGTCAGCTAACAAGTAGAACAAAAGCATCATTAGGCGTCTGAATATACAATACACAAGTAAAAGGATCATTAAACATATAAGGCTCCACTTGCCCATCCAAAATGAAACGCTAGCACATTTGATCATAACTTACCCTACGTATCTCGTGTCTCCATTTCTGGAGGCATAACAATAGTGTCAAGCATGATCAGTACCTAAATGTATGAAATGGGATTGAGATAACTTGCAAACATGTTCATTTAAACTTGGAACATTTAACATAAGATAATTGTCTAAAGACCTTTTGCTCCTTTATGAAATAAGTGTGAATACTTTGATTTCATTTCCTCCTCAGTTTCCCGCATAAGTTTTTCAACGTTATGATTTCTCCATAACACTTTCATGGAGGCTATTTTTTTGGTTTGCAACTTCCTAACTTGATGATCAAGAACAGCTACTGAAACCCTTCGTAGGTTTAGGTTTTTGTTTTTTCAACATCCTCAGTATGTACAATACGGGAAGGATCTTACACACATTTCCATAACATCAACATGTGGAATACAAGATGAACTGATATCAACTCTGGGGATCGTTCTAGCTCATAGGCCACCTAGCTTATCCTTCGTATTATTCTATACGGCCCAATATTTCTTGGGCTAAGCTTTCCTTTCCTTCTGAACTGCATAACTCCCTTCATAGGAAAACCTTCAAGAATACTGAATCATCTATAACAAACTTCAAATCTCTGTGTTGCTCATTTGAATAGGATTTTTGGTGACTCTGGGATATCTTCAACTACTCATGTGTCAATTTAACTTTCTCCATAGCTTGATGAATTAAATATGGTGCAAGTAATTTTGCTTCGCCAACCTCAAATCATCTGATCGGAGATCTACACTATTCTCGCAAAATGCCCCAAATTATGCCATTCTACTACCGAAATAATAGTTGTTGTATATGAAAACTCAATGAGGGGCAAGTGATCATCCCAATTGACTTTAAAATCTAACACACATGATATCATATCTTCGAGTTTCTGAATACTGCACTTTGCCTGACAATCTGTTTGTTGGTAGAGGGTTGTACTAAGATTGATCTGATGACCCAAACCCTTCTGGAACAACCTCCAAATGCTTACTATGAACTAAGCGCCTCTTCCAATATGATAGAAATTTGATTACCATGCAGTCGAGCTATCTCTTTGATAAACAACTTTGCATGTTCTTCGATTGTGTCAGTGGTATTAACAGGAAATAAAGGAGATAATTTAGTGAGCCTTTCTACTATCACCCAAATTGAATCAAACATATAAAACAAATGAGGTAAACCTGTGATGATATCAATATTAACCATTTCCCATTTTCAAATTGGGATTTCTATGTTTTATGCTAACTCAGTGGGTTTCTGATGTGTTGCTTTAACCTGTTGGACATTAGGTGCTTTTCTACTTTAACCTATTGACAATTAGGACACTAATCTACAAATTCATCAACTTTTTTCTTCATATCTTTCTACCAATACACTTCTTCTAGATCATGATATATTTTTTGTTGAACCTTGATGGATAGAATACCATGAATGGTCTACTTCTGCCATTATTATTTCTCGAAACCTCTCCATATCTAGAACACATAAGAGGCCATGATATCTGAGAACCCCATCTTCCTTTAGCTCAAAAGCTGTCATTTTGTGTTGTTGGATCCCTTCTCTAAGTTGTAGTAACACATGATCGTCATATTGTTGTACTTTCACTTTCACTATTACGAAAGACTGCTCTATTTTGAATAACTACACCACCATTATCTGAGTCCAATTGTCGGACTCCCAAGCTCACAATCGATGAAGATCATTGGCTATGTCTCTCTTCTCCGCTTACAAGTGCACTAGACTACCCATGGATCAGCGACTGAGGGCATCCTCTACAACATTAGCCTTGCCTAAATGATAATATATTTTCACATCATAGTCCTTCAGCAACTCAAGAAACCTTCTCTGCCTCAAATTCAACTCCTTTTGTTTGAAAAAGTACTGAAGGCTTTTATGATCTATAAATATGTCAACATGAACCTCATATAAATAATGATGTCATATCATCAACTTGAACACGACCGTCGCAAATTATATATCTTGAGTTGTCTTAGAGCATATGTGAGCACCTTAGTGTGCAACATTATAACAAAATCCAAACTAGTACCTGAAGCATCACAATAAATAGCATACCCCTCTGAACCCTCTTGAAGTGTCAGGACTGGTGCTAATGTCAACCTGTTCTTTAACTCTTGAAAACTCTTTTCACAAGTGTCTGACCGTTGAAACTTGACTGCCTTATTCATTAACTTAGTCAACAGTGCTGAGATAGAGGAAAAGCCCTCCATAAACCTTATGTTGTAACCCGCCAACCACAACAAACTACAAACCTTTGTAGGAATTGTGAGTCTAGGCCAACTATTTACGGCTGCAATCTTCTGTGTATCAACTTTGATGTTATCGTGAGACAATATGTGGCCAAGAGATGCTATGGAATTCAACAAAAACCCATACTTGGAGAATGTTTCATATAACATGCATCTTGGAGTGTCTACAACAACGCTCGTATATGACCTACATGCTCCTCTTCTGTCAATGAATATTCCAGGATATCATCGATGAAAACAATCATGAATAAATCCAAAAATTGTTTGAAGACCCTATTAATCAGGTCCATGAAGACTGTTGGGGCATTAGTCAATCTCAATGACATAGCGAGGAACTCAAAATGGCCGTATTAGTTTTTGAAAGCTGTCTTCGAAATATCTTTCTCTCTATCTCTCACTTGATGATAACTCGACCTCAAATCAATTTTTGAGAAATATTTGGCACCTTGTAACTGATAAAATAAGTCATCTACCATGTCACGACACAAAATCCAACCAAAGGTCATGATGGTGCCTAACCTATATGCTAGGCAAACCAACACTCAATAACAATAATAGAGGTCAATTATTAAGTCTTTAACGGAGGAGTTATGATATAAATATGAAACCAGAATAAGTCTCAAATTAACATCATAAATTGATAAACCAAGGACAGGGTCTAAACACAACCACAACTATCTCACAAAACACCCAAAACCTAGTATCACATCATCACAAGCAACTAACAAGAGTAAATTATCTCAACTAAATAATAACGTATATTTGGAAAGAAGTAAATAGGCAGGGATAGTTAAGTGGGGAATCGTCATGCCCCAACCTTGGTGAGCGCAACCGGCGCTCAACCGAGATATCCCAGTTGAGCAAGCCAACTTGATTCCTTCTACCTAACCTTACACATGAATAAAGTGAGGATGAATATCACAAATTAGACAATAAGAGGAGGGAATGTACAACACCAATTTTGTTACCATTAGTTACTTCATTACAAATTCCCAAAATACATTATATATTCATAGTTTTAGAAGTGGAAACATGTGTCAAGTTTGACTTACCCAAAACAAAATATAAACCACACTATGCCTACAGAGCCTCTAACTGATACAAAATAGAAGTATGATGGTGTCGGCAACAAGGCCCTGGCTATACCTCAAAACACTATACATAAGGAACAAAAAATACAAAACCCCGATATGAAGTGGGGCTCACCAAGTCAGCTGAGAAGATTGTGTACCGCTATCACTAATTGATGTCGCCTGATATAGAACCACCTACATCCGTTAAAGATGCAGTGGCCCCGACAATAGGAACGATAGTACATATGCAATAGTACTAGTATGTAATACTAAACACCCTCTCAATGAATCGAGTAATAGTACAAGGAGAAATAAGCATGGAATCAATGAGAGTCTCAAACAATATTAAAGCGTCAAGTTAAGAGAAAGATAAATTTTCAAGTAAATATCAATATTTTTAAGTTGGAAGATCCTTAGTACCTATACACCACCGTGCTTTTAGAACGGAGTTTGATCTCGGCCTGATTTGCTAAGTCGTCTCACTCCGAGACATCCATTCACAACACCACCTTGTACGCGGCATGGCGTCTGAACTCGGCCCTATCGGCTAAGCCGTCTCACCACAATGCCGTGTGGGTCCATATCACCTTCTTCTAGCAATCATCTCATCTCAGTTAAGGGGAATAATCTCAATGCATCAATATCATCCCAATTAAGGGGAATAATCTCAACACATCAGTACGGGGATTTACCCCTCAATCACTCATATACCGACACATATAGTTTAGAGGTTAGGTTATTTCAACCTACCCTTCCTTGGTGATTAAAGATACTCCCAAAATATTTATTATATAAAGGAGTTAAAACTTATTTAATATTCTTTCACACATTCTTTCATTTTATTTGCACTGTTGGCCGCAAGTATAATTTTCATTCTTGGCATGATGGCCACATTTTATATGTCATACTCACTTCCAAACATCATCATAGGTTATAAATAATAAGAGCATTTGAAATCAAAACTTTAAGTATGTTTATTTGTAATAGGAGTCTTAAGCACGTTGAATTACCCGGGATGAATTGTTGGTTGATATGGGTTAAACTTTGGGGGTTATTTAAGCCCACTTAACCCCGAAAAAAAGTTGTATGGATGATGTAGGACAAGAACTTACCCGGATAGGTGATGGGCTAGTGAGTGATTCACTTGAATCTTCAAGATTGGGGAAAGGATTGATGAGCAAAGCACTAGGAGATTCCTCATCTCTCTCTAAAGCACTCCCCTCTCTCTAAAACAGCCATTTAAACCAGCCAAAATAACCCCCAAAGTCGTTTTATAAAAATGGGATTGGGTAAAATTTCCTCAAACTTAAGCCCCTGAACCGGGTCTGCGATCGTAGACTGGACAACAAAAGAGATATGCGTTCTGTGAAGTGGACCGCAAAAATGGTCCCAAAAACTGTGCTGGTCGGGTTAGGTCTGCTGCCGTTCTATGGTCCACAGAACAGTTATGCGGTCGCATAATGCGCCGCAAAATCTCCCTCTGCAATATTCTCATGTTGAATCTGCGATGGAAGTATGGCCCGCGAAATGATTATACGATCGCAAAATGACCTCTAAAAATTGGCTTTGTTTCTGTTGCACTCTGCGGTGCGTAGAGTAGTTCTGCGGCTGCCTAATGGACATCAAAAATGTCATGTTCTGTAAAGGTTATTCTTCCAACTCCCCAACACATTGCACAACGCGAAAAGTTTGTACCGCCTACAACCTTCGAACACGTTAGCCTATCTCGACACCACCAAACCCCGGTTTCAAGGTAAAAGTTTACAATGCCTTACAAGAATGGGGACTCCTTGTGCTGCGAATCTAATTAAGTAAAGCAGATCTCCATTAAGTCAATAAATACTCCTACTCAACTGGATTGGTAGCACAAGTATCTGCCTTAGCACTTGCACAAAAATATGCAGAAATATATTATGAGTACAACACCACGGTACTCAATAAGTATCAAGTCTATCCTTGAAATAGTAGTGGTGAGGGGTCGACACTGACACTTACTAATAGTCAAATAATAGGTTGAAAGCATAAATAGAAATCATGGTGTCATCAAATAGATACAAAGTTAAAGGCACAGTAAATCCTAAATTCGACATGCTTCTCAAGCAACAAAATACAATACGATGTCAAATATCTCAATTCTTTTCTAACTCATGATATGAATCAATCAACGCTGATATGGAAAGCTACTACATGAGACTAGGATAAAAATGCATGCTCATGATCCACTCTCAATACCTATCAGCACAAATCCATGTATCTGATATTGGCCAAGTGTCCAAACTAAGCACCAATCTAGTTGCCTACGCTCAAAGGGCCTAATGAAACATGGGTAATCAATTGACTTTGGAGGGATGGATCCAAATCCAAGCGCTATTGCAGCGTGAAACCCATCTAATCATAATACCATTGTGGCGCGCAACCTGATCCAATCATAATACCATCAATAATGAATAAAACATATCTGCTCAGAATTTCCTTTGTGTAAAAAATCCTCAACTTTTCACAAAATAAAACTCTCCAACTCATACATCTGCATATGAGATGCTATGATCAAAGCACATCCGTAAATAATAATAAAATGCGGATGAATGTTTACAACAAGAGAAAGCTGTGACTAATTGTATAATTCAACTTCTCATAACAGTTGATTATGCTATTTAATATTCTTAAGTTTGATCATGATATTAAATATGATCATGGTAAGCCAATAGCCATTAAATCATGAATCAAGTAATGCGAGAATATGACTTTGGTAAAATCAATAAGCCATAAACCTAGGCATGGTTTCTAATCATAGTTAAGATTCATCAAGTAGTAATGAAATCAAGGAACACATGGATAACAAATCACATAGTCTAAGTAATGCATGCTATAAATCATTCTAAATCCGGATACGGTCATAAACTAGCTACACATATACTCTCATCACCTCGCATATACATGGTACCTAAATCAAGAAACAAGTAGCAAATAGATCACTTGAGGAGTATTCCCTCTCACAAGGATAGACAAGATATTTACCTCTTCCTAGCTAGCTTTAATCAAATACAACCGTCTTTCCTTTAAAATAAAACTCCAAAAGACTTAAATCACAATAAAATCAAACAAAGCTATAGGAATCAATTTCAAACAATAAAGCTTCAATCTTTAATGAAATCTCAAAAAATCAACATAAGCTAACCCCATGCTCATATGGACAAAACCCGATTCATGGGGTACATATGGTTAACCCATAACCACACGAGTCTACATATGTGATTAGATTCCAAATCCCATTCCAAATCGATCCTCAAATCAACAAAATACACCCTCTTAAGTTATAGACAAAAATCCCAAATTTCACTTTGAAATTCCATGTTTTAGATATAGAATTCCATGGGGAAACAAAATATATAATTAAATCCAAGTGAAAATTACTCATTTCCAACATTGTAGTTATATCTCTCTTCATAATCTCCCTATCTAGAAATCTAGGGTTCAAAATATGAAAGAATAGGTAAAATCCCAAAATTCTACTTAAAATAATTTGTCTAGTGATACCATTTGCGATCGCGATCCACTGTTTCGCGATTGTGAAAGACAAAATGCATTGCCTCCTAATTCTTTCTATCTGATTGGGACATGACCCATGCGATCACGAAAGCCTACTGATCACCACTTTCTGCGAGCACGAGCCACCCTTCGCGAACGCGAAGGGCCAGCTTCCCTAGCTAGGCTTTTCCTCTTTGCGAATGTGATCACCACCTCGAGATCACGAAGCCCATCTCCAAAATACTACACGATTGCTCCCTCCAGTCACTGGACCCGATGCACGAATTCCAGTCGGCCAAAATCCCTTCTCCGCAATTGAGAAGCACTGCCGCACACAAGAAAATGAGTAGCTACAATCTCTACCAAAATGCTCTGAGACCATCCTGAATCACACCCGAGCACCCTGGGACCCTGTCCAATTACACCAACCAGTCCATAAACTTCATAAAATATCTGCCAAGGCATAAAACATAAAAAACAACAAAACAAAGATTCGATGATCAAATCCACCTCTTAACTTATAAACTTACCAACTATGCTGAATGCCTTCGAATCTCTGGCTTAGTACACTGGTTCATTTCAACCACTACGACCTATCCAAGATCTCAAAACCCTAATCAAAGTTCATTAGCCCAAAAGGCAGCTATCACTCATACTTGAGTACTCTCCAAGTTTTCAAATTTATAACTTTCAACAAAGAGAAACAAAATCTTCTAAGAACATTAAAAAATCAAATCTGAACATACGCCCAAGTCCAAAATCACCATACAATCCTATTCAAAACTTCAAATCACCAATTCGAGATTGTTTATTCAAAAGTCAAACCTTGGTTTACTCTTACAACTTAAGCTTCCAAAACGGAACAAAGTATTCCAGTTTACTCTCAAACCTTCCCGAAACCAAATCAACCATCCTCGCAAGTGATAGAAAATAAAACAAATATATGTGAAGCATCAAATAGGAGACCGGGACTCTAATACACATAACAACTGGCTGGGTCATTACATTCTCTCCCTATTAAACAAAAATACATCCTCGAATAGGTTTAGAATCGTACCTGAGATTCCAAAAAATGAGGATATTTGCTCCCCATGTCATGCTCAATCTCCCAAGTTGCTTCCTCAATCATTTTCCCACTCTATTGGACCTTCGTTGATGCAATATATTTCGACATCAACTTCTAAACATGCCTTTCCAAAATGTACTGAACTATTCTCATCCAACTGTACTGAACTAAAATCCAACACATGTGACTTATCTTCATAATACGTCCAAAGAATGGAAACATGAAATATCGGATGAACTTTCGACAAGCTGGGTGACAAAGAAAGCTTGTAAGACACCTTATGAACTCTCTGTAAAACCTCGAATGGGCCAATATATCTAGGTCTCACCTTGCCTTTTTTCCCAAATCTTATCAGGCCTCTCATAGGCGAAACTCTAAGAAGAATATTTTCGCCTTCCATGAATGCCACATCACAAATCTTCCTATCAGCATAACTCTTCAGCCTAACTGCACTATACGAAGCCGCTCCTAAATCAACTTCACCTTCTCCAAAGCATCACGAATCAAATTTATACCCAACAACCTATCCTCACCAAGATCAAAACAACCAATTGAAGAATAGCACCGCCTAGCATGGGACTTTATGGTAGGTTTGCCATGGACATTGAGGAGATTCCATGGTGTTTGGGTCATTGTGGACAGACTGATCAAGTATGCACATTTAATTCAAGTCATTACTTCCTACAATTTGGAGAAGCTAGCTAAGATCTACATCAGGGAAATTGTCCTCTTCCATGGTGTGCTTGTATCTATTATCTCATATCGAAGTGCTCAGTTTACTTCTCATTTTTGGAGGGCTGTTCAACATGAGTTAGGTATGCAGGTTGAGTTGAGCACCGCATTTCAGCCTCAGACAGATGAGAAGCTCTAGCGAATCATTCAGATTTTGGAGGATATGTTGAGGTTATGCACTATTGATTTTAGAGGTCAATGGGACTAGTTTCTCCCTTTAGCGGAGTGTTCCTTCAACAACAGCTACCAGTCGAGCATCCAAATGGCTCTGTATAAGGCATTATATGGGAGGATCTTAAGTGAATCAATATGATCCGGAGAGTTCAAGGACCTATACAAAGATAATGATGGTTAAAACAAGTTTTAAGGAGTTTCGTGAGAGTTGAAAGGTTAAGAAGCTAATCGAATCGAAGAAAATAAGTTTCATCGAAATTCGGCAAGTTTGAAATGTTATAACCCATACTTGTGGGGTGAGACTAGGGTTATTAATATGATAATAAGGTAATTTTATGAGGTATTTTAGTTGTGTAATAGTTGTGTGTTAAGTTTTGAAGACAAGCGAGTTGTGAAACAAAAGTTATCGCAAGTTACGTTCATTATTTTATTGAAAATTTAGATCTAATGTTTCTGATATTTTTCTCTAAATATACTTGTATTTATGGTATTATCTACCCACCAAATTGAATACCAACGAGTCTAGTTTCCAACACATTAAACCGTTCTTCGATACGACATCAGAGTAGAGAGATATTCGCGTTTTTGCGAGACCGCGCAAGCAACTCTTGTTGGGACCCACTTGAGATGGCCACCGACCTTACTTCTTTTAAAAGGTGTTTCAGCCTTATTTCGGATCATTTCTCACCTAAAATCATCCAAAATCTCTCCAAAACCCTCTCTAACATACCCCAAGATTTCAAGAACCAAACTCAAGAAAAATTAACTCAAATCATCATCAAAAGTGTTAAAGACTACAAGGGAATTCTTCTATGATGTTGTGGTAAGATTGAGGGCTATTGTGAGCTAAGCTAAGTTGAGATGGGGTTTTGAGTTTTATCTACTGTCCAAGTAATAAAATGGGAGTTTCTACCCAATATTCTGTAAGCTATAAGACTAGCCAAATACGATAGTACGAGATTATATGTTGACGACAATATCATTTCACTTGTTATAGACGCAAGAAGTTGTGTTGATATTTGTTTAGGAATAAGTAAGAGATCATATTTAAGATCATGAACTACAAGTACCAAGAGAGTTGGAAGGTTTAGAAGCAAAATAAATAGAAAAGAATATGTTTCGTCGAAAGTCAACAAGTTGGGAATGTTATAACCCGTACTTTTGGGATGAGACTAGGGTGCTTAACATGATAAAAAGGTAATGTTATGAGGTATTTTAGTCATATTATATTTGTGTGTTATGTTTTGAAGTCAAGAGAGTTGTGAAACAAAAGTCGACGAAAGTCATCACAAGTTGCATTCATAAATTGTATTGAAACTTGGGTCTAATATCACTAAGTTTTTTACCAATATATTTGGATTTAGCGAGTGATCCACCAAAAAAATTGAATATCTACTAGTCTAGTTTCCAAGACATTCAACCGTTTGTCAATACGATATCGGAGTAGAGAGATATTCATATTTTTGCGAGACTGCACAAGCAGCTCCCTTTGGGACCCGGAAGGTCCGTTGAGAATTATCTTGCTATATAAAGTTTTGGCCTTCGTATACAAGCCTTATTTTCGACCCAGATCAGACCTAAAACTTTCTCTATATCTATTAAACATATCCTTAGCATTTTGAAGCAAGTCCATCATCCGCAACTCAAAATCAATAAGCGAATACATCAACATGATCCTTACGACATGTAAGACTTTGCCGTCCTCCTTTCTCCTTATAACATGAGTTATGGAAAGATCTTAGTGGATAATACATATTGTCACCTCTGTATTTTATCTATACAATCATAATTAAGGGTGTGGATCAAAGGTAACAAGGGTTGAAAGCAAGAACACAAAAGGTATGTAGGGTTTTCGTTTCGTTTTCGGCATGATTTGGCTTAGCTATGTTCTAGCCTTTTTTCTTGATCATTTAAGATTTTTTCAAGGGAAATTTCAGCATGTATTGTATACTTGTATAGTATTAAATTACACATGTGATGTATGGAGGAAATTAGTCTAGTTTGGAACTTCAAAACAAAATAAAAATAAAAAGGGAGAATCGTCCATTTGGCCTATGACATCCGGACTTCCGTTTGTTCCATTCCTTTGATATTTTTATGTATACGTAACCCCCATATGATCCTAATAGCTTCATTTAATATTAAATAATCTTGATTATCATGTGTTTATTCTTAGATGTTTCTTAAATCGTATTTAAACATTCATGTCACAAGTTAGCCACTATGAGTTGACATTACGTTCATAATTTCGTTTTGTCAATCATTTGACACTATTGTGGATAACTAGATTGAATTTAGTTTGATTTTATCATCTTTGTCGGGTATCTATTCCCGTGTATATTGTGGTGCTTGCTGTTCATTTTGGGGATCATCCAGTTTTATGGGAAACTCAGCCGAAATTTTTGAAAATTCAAAAAGTTGGACAAATTTTGGGTTCCTTGGTTCTAAATTGATTCTATAAGGATTCTAATGAGTCAATTAGCCTTAGTATCTCATGTACATACTCACTTTCTCCCTAAAATAGGGATAGGCTCCTCTGTTCAACTTATGGACGATGAGTGTCAGATTACATTTGTGATTTCGTTTATGGTTTCCTTCATGATCTCTCGAGTCCATATGCTGCTGCCACGTGTGTTATATATCATACATGGAAGATATAGCCGATAAAACTAATGAGGCCTATTGATTATATGCTAGGGGGTTATAGCCCGTAACACCAGTGGGACCTATTGATTATATATTTACCTGGTTTGGGGATATAGCTCATAACGCTAGTCAGGCATGTTATATATGTATATATAGCTACAGTTGCATTGCATGACTATACATGAGGCTAGTTCAGTTGTATAATTACCTGATTGAGGGGATACAACCCATAACGCTAGACATGTACTAGTTTAGATAGTAGTTTAGTTTCAGTATAGTTTTCAGCTTAAACTTCGGTTCAGTTCCAGATCAGTTGCTACTTAAGATTCGTGTTTATCTTTCGGCTTATATTCATATTTCCAGCTTATATACATACTTTAGTATGCTTTACATATGCTTTCCACCCTACATACTTTGTACATATCGTACTCACGTCCCTTATGGGGCGCTGCGCTTCATATCGCGCAGGTACTTATAGATCAACGCTTGAGCTACATCAGTAGGCCATCCACCAGTTGTTGGAGTCACTTTGCTTACTCCCGGAGTTACTTATCTTTTGGTATGTGTACAGTCAACTAGTTTGGGTATGGTGGGCCATATTCCGTCCAGTACTTGTTCAGTTTAGAACTCCTAAAGGCCTGAAGATATGCACTTGTGTAGTAAGTATGTTTTTATATGTCAGCTTGTATTAGCCTTGTCGGCTTTCCAGATTGTACAGTTCTTATCATCTATGCATATGCTTGTTCAGTTTATTAGTTTATATTCATGATTATTGGATTATCAGCAGGTTTAGTGATGATTAGCACTTAGTGTCGGTTATCCGTCACGGCCTTAGACTAGGTCATGATAACATTAAGGCTTGAGGAAAGTATAGTTCCTGTATTTTTGCACTTACGTGGTTTGGTCCGCAGGTGTGAGTCCACATAAGTGAACATGAGGACTTAGAAGTGAAGGATGGCTGGGAAGGAAAGGTTCGCAGAAGTGAGGCAATTAGAGCATCTGCGGAATCGCAGATACATACTTAAGGGCGCAGTTCTGGAGCATGACAGTTTGTAAAGAATGTGCAAAAGCGGGCTCTATTGTCACACCTGCGATATTGCAGAAGCGAAGGAAGGTCTGCATTTGCGAGGGGTCAAGGAGTAAGTGAGACCCTCAGAAGCGAGAATCTCATCGCAAAAGCGATGCCGCAAAAGTGATAGATTTCACTGCATGTGCAAAAGCAATAGGCAACGTATACTTTTTGAGGGTTTGGTTAATTTTATCATATTTTAAGAATGGAAGCTCCGATAGGGGCGATTTTCACCACTTGAATTTGATTTTAATTCATGATTCCATCTTTGATTTTGGCATTTGATTGATGAAATCTAAGGGACAAAATAGGGTTTTTGTAAGTAAATTTTTGATAGTGATTATTTAGAATTTGTTCCCCGATTTGATGTCAGATTTCGATGAAACTTGCATATTTTCACTCATGTTAGAATGTGTGATGCTCAGGTCCATACAATCTTAGGCGACCTCGATGCTCAGGTCCCATGACTGATGCAAATGCGTCAACTGATTGACTGCCATCTTCACTTTCTTGTATTGATTGTATTCTTTTCATTTCAGCCTATAAGACCAAATTGAGTCATTTTTAAATTAGAAAGTACATGAAACTGAGTCAATAACTAAAAACAGACAAATAATAACAACAAACTTTAAATTAATAACTCGTATAATTTTATTAAGAGTATCTACATACGAGGCCTTGTATACTCGATCAGGTTTTCTTTTTCTTGTAGCCACAAAGATGTCCTTGCTTGATAGAGGTTCAGAAGTTTCTTTCTTTTTTTCAAGATTATATAAAAAGTGGTATAAAAATATTTCAGATTAAAATTAGTAAGTTCATATTTAAAAGAATAATAAGAAAAAAAATATCAAACCTCGCATATTCGAGCAAAACTTGTTTTGCCAGTAGTGTGTGGATATTTCAACTTTTTGCGATTCTCGGTATTTGTTTTGGACATTTTCTGCAAATCAGCCAATGAATACAAACTTGTCTAGTTTAGTTGTCCCAATAGATTCAAATCAAGCTTAAATTGTGCACTTAAGTTATGTAAGCTTAACTTTACTGTAAGCTTGTCCATTGTAAAATTTATTCCATCTTCGATGCAATTGCTCAAATCAAGAAACAATCTTAAGTTATGTAACTTAAGTGCATTTGATGTATAAAGATAGTTCAGTGATTTCTAATTAAAAATAAACCAGATATTCTCAGCAAATCATGGAACAGTACTTAGTTTTACCTTGTAGGCATCAGAGTTCCAATAATTAACAAGATCCCTAAATTGAGATTCAGGAATATCAACCGGCCTTTTCTCCATTTGAAGCTCGTCATTCTCATAGGCTTTAAAATGGTCTTTCATTAACTGATTCTTATACTTTCTCCAAGCATTCTGAATTGATTCAAAAACCCATTTTTGTGCAACTTCAGGAATGTCATATTTTCCCTACAAATTTGGTGCAATTAGGTTAGTGTAAAAATATGAAATATCTACACAGAATATTGCGAACTTCAAATCTTGATATATTTTCACATATCTTCTTTTATTTCAAGTTTCCTCCAATTAAACACATTAAGAGGACAAAAGGTTGCATTCCTTGCCAATGTGCCGAGGAAGCTACCCAACTATGCTACAACTTCATCAGTAGGACCTATGGGTTGATTGTTCTCGTTTAGCACAATTAACTTGCGCTCTTTCCTACCATGAACAATTGGCATCAGAGTTCTTTTTCTTTATTCGGCAGAAGGACCTGCATTAATATTAAGTAAGAATAATCACCAAAAGTCAATATTGTTTGTTAATTTAACGATTGAAATTTATATGTTCTTGCCTTGTTCCTCGGATTGTTCATTTGTTTCATGATTGGAAGAATACTCAAATTGTTCCTGTACCGTTTGTGAAGTACGAGTGGTGGAATCCAGTGGCAGCTGCTGCAATTATTCATGTACTGCTTGTGATGCAAGAGAGGTAGAGTTCAATGACTGTTGTTGCACTTGCTCATGTACTGTTTGTGCTGGAGGAGAAGCAAAAGCCAGAGGCAGTTGCAACAATTGATCTTGCACTTGAGCTCCTAATTGTGGAAGTTGTTTTTCAATTAAATTCAGTTGATGCTTGTCAATTGACCTTGTAGCTTGAACAATTCTTTTTGTTTTCAACGATGAAACTTTTTGGTTCCGCAAAGATGCAAGTGATCCGACTGCAATGCAATTTTTAGCTTTTTTATTTTTACTTGAGTGCCCTTCCTGATTCATGACTATTCAAATTCCTGTCAAGTTCAGAAAATTAAATAAGAAATAGGTTAGCAAAGCATTAACAATAAGACCAACTAAACATACATTAACACTTAAACATGACAAGTATTATTCCCAACGACTAAATAAGAAGATTAACCATCAACCCAAATGGAGATTACAACATATTTCTCATTTCTTTACAAATTCCAGCACAAGAACTAAACTTAAATGTAACTGTCAAAAGAAAAACATAACAAGTACTAAGTACAACCCTCTCATTTTGTATTTTTGGCATAATCCAGTCACCCTGATGATTAATGTCTGATGGATAAAAACTTAATACTGTACAAAATCAATTTTACCCACATAACTTGATGTGTCTAATCCCTACATCACCTGGTGATTAGCAAAGTGATTAAAGATTTGATGAATTAATCAGTTGTGTTTTAGTGGCAAACTAATAGTGGATACTCTGCTTCTCTTGCTGTTAGGAACTTCCAACGAATCCAGAAATATGCAGACAGAACCAACTGCCAATGCCCCTACTGATGGTTCGCGTCCTGAGCCAAAAACTTCTGCTGCGGGTTTTCTTGATTTCAAATTTGAAATCTTTAACATTTTGTTTTCAGGATCCTGTTTCTATTGATAATATCTGACATGTGAAGTCACCTATGTAACTAAATTTTTATAAAATGACTTACCAAAATATTAAAACAAACAATATGGATGCTGTGAGCACCAACTATCAGTAAGAAGATTAGATTTCTTAATTATTTTGAAGGAAGTGAATCATGAACTATTTTACTAGTAAAGTAATACTAATTATGTGTTTCCAGCTGATCTTCCGGGCATGCAGCCCGACAGAGATATTAATTTCGGTGTTGATTTATTGCCGGACACTCAGCCCATCTCTATTTCTCCATACCGTATGGCTCCTCCTGAGTTGAAGGAGTTGAAGGAGAAGTTGCAGGAGTTGCTTGATAAGGGCTTCATTCGGCTTAGTGTGTCACCTTGGGGTGCTCCGGTCTTGTTTGTAAAGAAGAAGGATAGTTCTATGCGTATGTGTATTGATTATCGCCAGCTGAACAAAGTTACAGTGAAGAACAAGTATCCATTTCCTCGTATTGATGACTTATTTGATCAGTTACAGGGTGCCAGAGTGTTCTCCAAGATTGACTTACGTTTGGGCTATCATCAGTTAAAGATTCGGGAGCCAGATATTCTGAAGACTGCTTTCAGGACCCGATATGGTCACTATGAGTTTCTTGTCATGTCTTTCGGGCTGACCAATGCCCTAGTAGCCTTTATGCATTTGATGCACAGTGTGTTCCGGCCCTATCTTGACTCCTTCGTTATTGTGTTCATTGATGACATCCTAGTGTATTCCCGGACTCGGGAGGATCATGAGCAACACTTGAGGACTGTGCTTCAGACCTTGAGAGAAAAGAAGTTATATGCAAAATTTTCTAAGTATGAGTTTTGGCTAGACTCAGTGGCATTCTTGGGCCATGTAGTATCGAGTAATAGGATCAAGGTGGATTCGAAGAAGGTGGAAGCAGTGTAGAGTTGGCCTAGACCATCATCGGCTACGGAGATCCGTAGTTTTCTTGGTTTGGCGGGGTATTACCGTCGCTTTGTAGAGGGATTCTCATCTATTTGCAGCGCCTATGACCAAGCTGACCCAGAAGGGTGCCCCAGTTTTGGTATTACCTATAGGTTCGGGGTCCTAAACTATATATTGTGATGCGACGTGGATTGGTCTTGGCGCGGTGTTGATGCAGGACGATAGGGTGATTGCCTACGCGTCCAGACAACTGAAGGTGCATGAGAAGAAGTATCTTGTCCACGACATTGAGTTAGCAGCTATTGTTCATGCCCTGAAGATTTGGCGGCACTATTTGTATGGTGTTCCTTGTGAGATTTACACTGATCATCGGAGTTTGCAGCATCTGTTCAAGCAAAAGGATCTTAATTTGCGTCAGTAGAGGTGGTTGGAGCTACTTAAGAATTATGATATCACTATTTTGTACCACCCGGGGAAAGCCAATATGGTGGTCCATGCTTTGAGTCACCAGGCGGAGAGTTTGGGGAGTTTAGCATATCTTCCAGCAGCAGAGAGACCCTTAGCATTGGATGTTCAGGCCTTAGCCAGCCAGTTTGTAAGATTGGATATTTCTGAGCCGAGTCGATTGTTGGCTTGTGTGGTCTCTCGATCTTCTCTTTATGATCGCATCAGGGAGCATCAGTATGATGACCCTCACCTGCTTGTATTTAAGGACACGGTTCAGCACGGTGATGCTAAGGAGGTCACTATTGGGGATAATGGCGTATTGAGGATGCAGAGCAGGCTATGTGTGCATAATGTAGATGGTTTTGCGTGAGTTGATTCTTCAGGAGGCTCATAGCTCGCGGTACTCTATTCATCTGGGTGCCGCGAAGATGTATCAGGACTTGAGGCAGCATTACTGGTGGAGGAGGATGAAGAAGGACATAGTGGAGTATGTGGCTCGGTGCCTAAATTGCCAGCAGGTGAAGTATGAGCATCAGCGGCCGGGTGGGTTGCTTCAGAAGTTAGAGATTCCGGAGTGGAAATAGGAGCGGATCACTATGGATTTCATTTTTGGACTCCCACGGACTCAGCGGAGGTTTGATGCAGTTTGGGTGATTGTGGATAGGCTGACCAAGTCAGCTCATTTCATTCCTATGATGAATACTTATTCTTCCGAGCAGCTGGCTCGAATTTACATCCGCGAGATCGTCAATCTTCATTGTGTACCGGTATCTATCATCTTTGACCAGGGTACACAGTTTACATCACGGTTCTGGAGGGCTATACAGCAGGAGCTGGGTACTCGAGTTTAGTTGAGCACAGTATTTCACCCTCAGACGGACGGACAATCCGAGCGCACTATTCAGATACTGGAGGATATGCTCCGTGCTTGTGTGATAGATTTTGGGGGTGCTTGGGATCAGTTCTTTCCACTTGCGGAGTTTGCCTGCAACAACAGTTATCAGTCGAGCATTCAGATAGCACCGTATGCGGCTCTGTATGGTAGGCAGTGTCGGTCTCCAGTGGGTTGGCTCGAGCCGTGTGAGGCTAGATTATTGGGTGCAGAGTTTGTTCAGGATGCCTTGGATAAGGTGAAGGTGATTCAGGATCGACTTCACACAGCCCAGTCCAGACAGAATAGCTATGCATACCGGAAGGTTTGCGATATTGCATTCATGGTTGGAGAGCGGGTCTTGCTCCAGGTTCCGCCTATGAAGGGCATTATGAGGTTCGGAAAGAAGGGCAAGTTGAGCCCACAGTTTATAGGCCCATTTGAGTTATTGCGATGCGTTGGGGAGGTTGCTTATAAGCTTGCCTTGCCTCCCAGTCTTGCAGGGGTCCACCCAGTATTTCATGTTTCTATGCTCCGGAAGTATCACGGCGATCCGGCTCATGTGTTGGATTTTAGCTCAGTCCAGTTGGACAAGGATCTATCTTATGTCGAGGAGCTAGTGGCTATTTTGGACAGGAAGGTTTGAAAGCTAAGGTCAAAGAACATTGCTTCCGTGAAGGTTCAGTGGAGGGGTCAACCGGTCGAGGAGGCGACTTGGGAGACCGAGCATCTTATGCGCCGCTGTTATCTTCATCTTTTCACCAATTCAGGTATGTCTTTATGCCCGTTCGAGGATGAACGATTGTTTTATGAGGGGGAGGTTGTAATGACCCGGCCGGACATTTTGAGAGTTATAGCCCCGATCCCCTATTAAATGCTTCTCCCATATCTATTTCTGTTGTTGTGACTTGCCAGGAGGTTTCGTTTTGTTTTTTGGAGTGTTTTGGGACACTTAGTCCCTAAATGGAGGTTTAAGCCTTAGGATTTGGACTGTAGTTAGAACTGTGTGAAGACAACTCCGGAAGAGAGTTCTGTTGGTTCCGTTAGCTCCGTTAGGTGATTTTGGACTTAGGGGCGTATCCGGATTGTGTTTTGGAGGTCTATAGCTCATTTAGGCTTGAAATGGCGAAAGTCAAAGTTTTGGAGAATTTGATCGGTAGTAGACTTTTTGATATCGGAGTCGGATTTTGATTCCGAAAGTTGGAGTAGGTCCGTAAGGTTGAATATGACTTGTGTGCAAAATTTGGGGTCAATTGGACGGGGTTTGATAGGTTTCGGCATCGGTTGTCGAATTTGGAAGTTTCAAGTTCTTTAAGTTTGAATCGGAGGATGATTTGTGATTTTAGCATTGTTTAATGCGGTTTGAAGGCTCGACTAAGTTTGTATGGTATTATAAGACTTGTTGTTATGTTTAGTTGAGGTCCCGGAGGCCTCGGGTTGATTACGGATGGTTAACGGACCTTTTGAACTTAAGAGAAGATAGCAGATTTCTGGTATTTTTGTTGCAGGAATTTCTTTATCGCGTTCGCGAGAGAGGTCTCGCGATCGCGTATGGCATCTGGGAGGCCATCTCAAGTTTGTTCTTTGCGTTCACGCAAAGGAGCCCACGTTCGCGAAGATACGGTTAGTGGAAGCATCGCGAACGCGAAGAGTGGAACGCGTTCGCGTAAAGGAAGTGAGGCAGATGGGGACCCCAGTCATTTGGTCTACACGTTCGCGTAGTGGGTATCACGTTCGTGAAGGACCAGGAAGTGAAAGGTACGAGTTCGCGAGAGGTCCCTCGCGTTCGCGAAGGAGGAAATTTGGTCTGTGGAATTTTTGTTATATGCGAACACGAGATAGTGGCCGCGTTCGCGAAGAAGGGAATACCTGGGCAGATTTAAAAGTTCCTAATCGAGGGTTTATGTCATTTTTCATTATTTGGACTTGAGAGCTCGGAATTTGGCGATTAATGGAGGGATTTTCACGTGGGTGTTCGGGGTAAGTGATTCTTACCTAGTTTTGGTTAATTCACATGATTATGTCTTTAATTTCATCATTAAATTAGTGATTTGAGTTGGAAAATTGGGAAAAAATTTGAGAAACGTTCTTAGGCTGAATTTTGGGATTTTGATCGAGATTTTGGTATCGGATTTGAGTAATTTTGGTATGAATGAACTCATGAGTGAATGGGTATTCATATTTTATGATTTTTACCGGATTTCGAGACGTGGGCCAGGGAAGACTTTTTGGGGCGATTTTCTAATTTCTTGCTTTAGCTTTGATTTCATTAATTAGAATAATTCTTATAGTTGTATTTATGGTATGTAATTGATTTTGGCTAGATTTGGGCCATTAGCAGTAGGATATTCATGGAAAGAGCATTGTTACGGATTGGCTAACCTTGTGTGGGGGGGAGGGAATCTCCTTAGGATTTGATGTTGTTATGATATGTGAGCGCCATGTACGCGAGGTGACGAGTGCGTACACGGTCTATTTGTGGAAAAACCTAATTTTTACCGAGTAATAGCCTGTTCCCGTCTTATCTGAGTATACTAGCATGTGTAGTTATCATGTTAGCCTAGAATAGCATGTCTACATGTCCTAATTGCCTATTTGAACTCTTTGCAGCATGTTTAGAAGAATCCTGCTTCTTTCTTGACTTGTACTTAGTCTAAATTATAGGTTTCGTGATGTAACTGTTATATTCATTAGTTTGAGCTGCGTATTTACTTTGGGACTACGGGACGGTATCCCTGGAGATTTCCCTGCATATTTACTTTTGAGACTACGAGGCGGTTGCTCGGAAGTTCTCCCTGCACATTTACATTTGAGACTACGAGGAAGTTCCTTGGGAGTTCTTCCTGCATATTTACTTTTGAGATTACGGGGCGGTACCTCGGGAGATCTCCTTGCACCTTTATTTTTGGGACTACGAGACGGTATCTCGGGAGATCCCCTACTGTTTATCCTTGTGTTCTGCGTGCTACATTGCTATGTTCTCTTTGTTTAAATTCCAGTCTCTTATTATATTGTTATACTGTCCTGCTTATTTATTCTATACCAGTAGGGTCTTGACCTGACCTCGTCACTACTTGGTCGGGGTTAGGCTTGGCACTTACTGCGTACCATTGTAGTGTACTCACGCTCTTTCCTGCACATATTTTTCGTGTATAGATCCAGGTTCCTTTTATCAGCCTCATCCTTAGTTGCAGTCGCTGCTATTTTTGGAGAACTTTAAGGTACATCTGCCCACACCCGCAGATCCTCGGAGTCCCCCTCTATCCCCCTATGTTGATTTTTTTCTTATTTCTATAGACACTGATGTATAGAACAGTTAGAACTTCATAGAAGTTTGTGACTTACGGTATTCCGGGTCTTGGGAGTGTTTTGTATATTTCGAGAGTTGATTATTGTATATGCCAAGCGGCATCTCAATTGCTTATTAAAAATATTTGTTACTGTTAGTTGTTAATTTTCATATTTTTTATTTCTTTTCCGCAAGTGTTAGGCTTACCCAGTCATAGAGACTAGGTGCCGTCACGACGATTCACGCAGGGAGAGTTTGCGTCGTGACATTATATCTTTCCTATTTACTTGTACCAAAAAAGAAAATTTACAGCTCTATTGCTGGATGATTTTGTCCTGTTTAGGTGTTGTTGTTTTGACTTTAATATGACATTGGTTGCTAGCCATTTCTTTAGCTCTTTGGGTTCCAGATTGTTGTATATATGGATCTGGATAAATTCTTCAAATTATTGGATGTGTGACTGCGTGAGTACCTTGATTCAGAGTTGACCGATTCTGTAATGTTTGGTGCATAAGCACAGTAGAATTTAACAGTGTAGAAGTACTTGCTAATGTTATTGAGTTGGGTATTTGAACATATGAAGAATTGAACTGAAGTAAAGTTTGTTTGATGTGAAGTAATCTTTCTGTGAAAAGATTGTATGTAAGTCCTCAGTGTTAATGGAATATACGTTTTTGGACAGAAAAGCAACTTGACCCATGTACTGTATAACCAAGCACATAAAGTTATTGAGAGGTTTACAATTCTTGAAATTTCTTAGTCTAACAGCTTAAGTCTCTCTCAGAATACTATTTTAAAGTATAAGAGTATAAAAGAGAGTACTTGCATAGAGTATTAGAGTTGATTCTTAACAACATACAAGAGGCTTTTTATACAGAAGTTTAGGCTATAAAAGATGAGGAATTTTTTTCCAAATATCGGGGTACCTAATTATTACAATAGTTGTTTGATGGGGGAAAAAGATCCTATTACTACTTATATGAAATACAGATGTATTTAAAACTTTAGTATTTTGGCTGAATGAATTTTTAGTAACTAGCATAAATGATATCCTGGACTTGTTGGGCTTCCTTATTTTGTTTAAACAAGTCCAGATTTTGTGTTGTTTTTGGTATCTTCTTGGTACTGTTATTGCATATAAATATTTCACCTTATCAAGTAAAAGATACATCACAATTCAGAAGAATATCCTATAGTATTAACCTATATGCATAGAGTGATTTTTGAACATTCTATCATATACTTACGGCATTCTCTTGACTTGCATTGGCTTGTACTACTAAATTAGTTGCAAAGAGGTTTTTAAGGAAGGAATAATTATTTGCTGGTTCAAGTGTGGAGTTAGAGAAAGGTTGACAAGCTTTAAAGAAATTATACACATACATGAACAATAGTCCGGTCAGTCGTGTGTTTATGTCCGTGTTTAGCTTTTGGATAGTGAGGATTTATGTGGCATGCCACAACTAGCTTGGGATTGAGATTATTGTTGTATATTGCTTTTGGATCAATTATTCTACTAAAACGCCTTCACTATGACATGCATATGATAAAGTTTTATTATCTGGAAAAGAGATTTGCTTTTCCTTTTAGGTAGCTTTCATGTGTTCTTCAGTGGTATCCTCAAAGTTTTCTGATTAAAGCTTGAATTTCTTTTGTTTTCCAGTAAATTAGTTTCTCCTTAATGGACAATTCCTTATTTATTTTGAAGTTGATAACGCCTTTTGTTTTCCAGTAATTTAGAATGTGTGACTGCTCTCAATTTGCCTGAATATATATGTTTACAAGTTTGGTTTTGATGATTTGGATTTGTTACTTAACTTTGGCTTCTTCATTTCTGTTAACTTGTTTCTTTCTCTCTATTGGATTTGTTACATGCAACTGACTATAATACATTTGAAAACTTTGTGTTTTATGCATTGTTCATGGACCATACCCATTCTTATAATGATAAACCGAGTAATGACTTTATTTATCCTCTTTTGTAGGTGGAGCAATTGAAGAAAGGGAAGATGGAGATAGTGAAGATCTAGACCTTAAGAACTTTGAATTGTTATCGATGTTCTAGGAATCTTTTATTATCAACATTTGAAACTTACTCTAACTCTTGAAGTGTTGAAATGTAAAAACTTATGTGATTGGGTTAAAACATTTTGCTTTTATGGATATATTAGCTTATTGGACAATATAGATTATGAAGTATTTTATCTTTTTATTTATATAAATTTCAGGTTATTACAAATTTTTATATATGTAAATATTCATTTACAACCAAGGCATAATAGTCTAATAGAACTGTTGCAATAATCTTGCAAACCGTTCCAAAATGTGCGACAAGCTGATGCAATAGGTAGTTAAAACCGATGCAATAGAAATAAAATCGTTAGAATATCTGTAAATAAACATTGCAATAGCTTACATAACCGTTGCAATAAATTATATGGTAACAGTTTTCAACCGTTGCAGTAAATAATATGGTAATAATTTTCAGCCATTGTATACTCTATGGTGACGGTTTTAACCGTTGCGACTGGAAAGAATGCTCGTTGCTTCAGGTAGAGGAAAAATCGTTACGATAGATCTCCCTATAGCAACGGTTTGGATAACCGTTGCAAGAACAGTTACTCTAGATCTATTGGCAGGCGAGCGGATGTAAGTCGCTAAACCGTTCCAATACCTCTATGGCAACGGTCTACCTGTGTGTTGCAACGGTTTTACGGCCGTTGCCATAGGGTGATTTTCCAGTAGTGACGTCAACAATACGGAGTTTCTTCATGCCCTCATACCTCCCAAACTCCATATCAACAACAACAACAACAACAACAACAATAACAACAACAACAACAATAACAACAACAACAACCTAGGCAATCCAAAACCAACTTAGACAAATAATAACAATCACAACAACTCGAACTCATAACTTTTGATCGCCGTCCCATGAGCCCTATTCTACAAACATACTAACATCGCTCTTACAATCTCTTCTAAAGAGATGGAAGGGATTTCGTGCCTTGATTAAGGGAGAAACAAGTCCCCTTTACCCAATCTCACAAGAACCAAGCAAAACTCTACAACCACATAAGGATGAGGATAAGATCTTATATAGAATTGAATGAAAGGTCAAAATATATAGAGGATTAGCTATAGTTTCAGCAAAGAAAATATGTCCAAATGAACTCTCGAATAAAATATTTTACTTTCTTACACCACAAGAGAACTTCACTTCTTAGAGATCTTGATGATGGATTTGGATATTAGGGATGCTAGGCCAAAATACTATTGAAAAAGATTTAAAAAATGATCTAAAAATCGAGTTGTGGGGTTTTTCATGAGGCCACACTAGGAGGTGCCATGAGTCCACCGCTAGCACTTAGAAACTACTGACAGGTTTGTAGTAAAATGCGCATAACTTTTTGGCCCAAAGTTAGATTAACAAATAAGTTACGACATTGGAAAATAGACTCGAATACCTTTAATTTGATAGTAGTAGATCACCCCATAATACCTTACATACATGTAATTATGCTTATTAGAAGTAGGATCTTATACGAGTGTATTTTACCAACTTAATTCAGATGAAAGTCTTTTTCGACTCAGGAATCACGACTTACTGTACTTCTAACCTTGACGCATATCTTAAATATAACTCAATTTCTTTAGCACTCTGGTCTACTTGCATACGTTGAAGAGTTCAATCCTAATTTGAAAACACGGGTTATTATATTGGGTTGCCACGACTCAAGCCCATGGCATGTATTGTCCGCTTTATGCCTAGGCATGCATGGATTTTCCTTTCGGAATACGCTACATCGAGCCCTAAAAGTGCACGTGCCATGTGAATGTGTTTCATGACTTATAAAGCTCTTCACTCTCTTCTCCCATTCTAATGTGGAATTCACCTAAGGTGACATGTGCACCTCTTCTTCAGAAGCTTGCCATCCTTGAAGCATGCCAGTTCTGCTTGACCCACCTTCATCAGGACGCCCTCTGTCATGGGCATCACATTCACCCCCCTTGGGACTCAGTGTACTTGATAAGATATGCTCCACCATCGTATTGAGGGAGATTCTCCTTTGCTACAATATTTTTCATGACCCAAGCCAATGGCACGTATTGTCCACTTTAGGTCAAGGGTCGCACGGATTTGTCTTCCCGACTACGCCATACTGAGCCCCAAAAGTGCTCCTACCATTTGAACATGTATCATGCATTATAAATTTCTTTACTTTCCTCTCCCATTTCGATGTGGGATTCACCTAAGGTGATATGTGCACCTTTTCTTCATAAGCTTTCCATCCTAGAACCCTGCTAGTCCTGCTTGACCCGCCCTCATCAGTCTGCCTCCATCATGGGCATCACATCATCAAATATATGGACGTCGCTAGAGCATTAGTCAAACCAGTTGACATCCTAAGAACTCATAATGATGATAACGAGTCCTAAAAGTCGTATTAGGAACATTCAACACCCTAATGTTCAGCTGATGATAACCCAATCTCAATTTAATCTTAAAGAACACCTTGGCACCCCGAAGCTAATCAAACAAATCATTAATACAAGGTAATAGATTCTTGTTCTAGATAGTGACATTGTTCAATTTCATGTACTCAATACACATCCTCATAGAACCATCATTCTTCTTCACAAGAAAAAACGGCGCATCCCAAAGAGAAATACTCAGTCTAATGAATACCTTATCAAGTAAATCTTGCGCTTGCTCTTTCAATTCCTTCAACTCAGCTGGATCCATGCGATACGGTGGAATAGATATGGGTTGAGTGCCAGAAAACAAGTTAGTACAAAAATTTGTATCCGTATTTGGTGGCATACCCAACAAATCCATAGGAAACACCTATGGAAACTCCCCCACAAACGGTATTGAATCCATGAAAGGAAGCTCTACACTAGAATCCCGAATGAATGCCAAATATGCTAGGCATCTCTTCTCAACCATACGATAAGTCTTCAGAATAGAGATCACCTTACATGTAAAATGGCCAAGTGACTCTCTCAACCCTAGTCTAAGTAAACCTGGCATAGTTAAAGTCATAGCCTTGGCGTGACAATCCAAGATAATATGATACGGGGACAACCAATTCATGCTAGGGAACACCTCAAAATCAACCATGTCCAATAATAAGAGATCGACCATAGTACCATATCCATTAATAGTAATTAAATAAGACTAGTAGATACGATCTACCATAATAGAATCTTCAACAGATGTAGACACATAAACAAGAGTACATAAGGAATCAAGAGGCATACTCAAATATAATGCAAATTAAGATAAAGCATACGAATAAGTCGAACCTAGATCAAACAATACTGTAGCAACTCTATCATGTATCAGAGGCAACAAACTCAGGTCTACCTGGGAAAGCATAACAACTGGCTTGTCCTCCACCTCTAGGACGACCTTTACTACCTTACCTCGACCTCAACCTTGATCAAATCTCCACACTCAAACATCCTCTCCTCCGGCGAGGCTATTAAACCAATGACTGGCCTCTATGATATGAATACCCACTTAACGTACTTTACCTTGGAGGTGCACTATAAGGACCATAGACTGAACTATATAGAAACTATCCTGAACGAGCACCATGGTAACCATGACTCACTGGGGTTCCACAGAAAGTCTAAAGTGCTGACTGAATTGGTCTGACATGATGAACTCTACCAGATGTCCCCTACCTCCAGATGAGGCACCACTAAATCTTCCAACACTACGAGGCTTCATGGACTTGTGCTTTTCCATACACTGCATACGGATGTGCTCAAACCTCTTGATAATATCTATTACCTGATGAAATTTAGTCCCAGTTTTAGCCTCAGGCACTATCATAATCTTGATACCAAAGTGAAGGTCGTCAATGAACCTCCTCACCTTCTCTTTCTTAGTAGGAATCAAAAGAGCTGCATAATATGATAACTATGTAGAACTCATTTCATACTGATTCACTACATGCTACCTTGAACCAAATGCTCAAACTAGTATGAATCTCATCTCTCCTGGTGTGTGGAATGAACTTCTCCATGAAATGATGCAAAATTGAGGCTATGAAAGAGGAAGCGACCCTTCTAGCCTACCCTTCTCGTAAGTCTGCCACCACCTCTTGGTAGGCTCTCTCAGCTGAAAAGTAGTAAATTCAACTCCATTGGACTCTACCAAGCCCAAAATGCACAAACTCTCATGACACCTATCCAAGAAATCTTGGGCATCCTCTGAAGGGTCCCCCTAAAAGTGTGTGGGCTGCAACTTCTGGAACCTATAAATCCTCTTCTTCTCATCCACAAATATAGTATGTCTAAACCTCAGCCTGTACTGTAACAACACGTTAAACCACGCCAGCTGGTAGCAAACCTATTGTATGATACCCTTGAGCCACTTGCTTTGGAGTGTGAGTAGCGGGAGTCTTTGCTCCTCCCCCAGCCCGAGAAGTGGATGGTTCCACAGGAAGTACACATACCATAACCATGCTCTCCATGAAACCATTCATATGGACCAAAGCATCCTGAAGTACTGGAGTAACAATAAACCCCTCTAGTACCTGAGTTGGCCTTACTGGCTCATCTTGAACTAGAATTCTCTCACCATCTGGAGCTATCTGTGGCTCAACTGATGCTGCTCTAGCATGAGCCTGAGTAGTTGTAGGTGCTGCTACAAATGCTCTAGGCAGGGTTCTACCCTTGCGCTTTCCCGGCCTCTACCCCTTGTAGTTTCTACAACCTGGGGCTTTGGCTTTTGCTCAACGACAGCAGAAGCATGTGTCCTCAACATCTGTGAGAGAGGAAGCGAGTAAAGATTCAAACTTTAGGACATAACCAAGTAGCACGATAGAAAAAATAGCCACTCGAAGATAAGCATAGATGTCTCCATACTGATCCACTAGACATGCTCATGACTCGTGAGACCTATGCAACTTAATGCTTCGATACCAAGCTATCACGATCCAAAATCCCACCAATAGTTGTGATGGCACCTAACACGCCCGCTAGGTGAACTAATCACACAACAACTGAATAACGATAGAAATGAAGCAACATATCAAGTCTAATTGAGATTTGTAACATAATTAGGTCTAAAACGAATGTTGAATATGTAGAACAGTAATATAGCACCCAGAAACTGGTGTCAACAGGTACATGAGCTCAAGGATTGTCGAAATGCAATAGTCTAAAATAAATGCAACATTGCCTGACATAAACAATAGCCTCAAAATTGAACAATAAGGTGACTTTAAGGTCTGCGGATGAATAGGCTGCACTACCTCAATTCTCCTAGCAACACAATGATCTACTCCTCAGCTCTGCTAGTGTCAACACCTGGATCTGCAATAAAATATACATAAGTGTTGTATGAGTGCAACCCACCTATTGTACTCAGTAAGTATCTAGACTTACCTTCGCAAAGTAGTAGCGAGATTGGTCAACTAATACTTACTATCAAAATTTGTACATTTCATTAATAAATACAACACAAAAATATAGCCGAAATAGTGTATTAGATGATAAGATACAACGAACAAAGGTAATAGTATGCTTTTCAGATAAGAAATAATCAAAAAATTCATGTTTATACACCGAATCAGCATATAAAGATGATATGCATCAAATAGCATTATTATAAATGCCAAATACAAGATTCTATAATATCTATGAATGAATAAGACTCGTTGCCATCACCCGACACTCCCCAAGTGTCCAACAAATCTATGCCCATTCAGGGCCCAAGGTACAATGGATGAATACCTAACTCCAGAGTAATGGATCCAAATCCATACGCTGCATGGACTACTCAAGTCCAATAACAATAACATTTTCATGAACAACTCATGTGCCATAAACATACCAATCGCACAGGCAACTCACATGCGTTAAACATACCAATCATACGGATACCTCACGTGTCTCAACCTTAGTCCATAAAAGTGTCTCCATATGCAGAATGTATTCATATGAGTCATAAATAGAATAGAAGAGGTGTATGGACATGAGAAATATACCTACAGAGATGTATGAATGTGAATAGTATGACTATGGATAAAACAGGTAGAACATGATGTCAAAACTAGCCAATTTCACTCAACAAGGCAAGAATAGCCTAATTATGGTTTCTAGGATGATTAAGAGAGTTCATGTAGTCACATAAGATAAATAACAAGTCATATATAACATATGATGTTAAACCAAGGCATAAAAATAGCCCAAAATCTGCCCGAGCATGAATAAGCCATGTTACTCGTATATACGCTCGCCACCACCCATATACAACTCCCCCAAAACATAGCAAATAATCAAATAAGGTCAATTTCATAAGGAAGATTCCTCAAGCCAAAACTAGGCAAGATACGTACCTTTTTTAAACCAAATCAATCCTCTAAAATCTACTTTCCTTTAGAAATCACCTTCAACCAACTTGAATCTTGCCAAATAATACTTAATATAGTTAAATAAAGCTATAGAAATCTACTCCAAACACTAAAACTTCGATCTTTAATTAAATCTCAAAATCCAACAAAAAGTTAACTAGGGCCCATATGGTAAAAACCTGAGTCAGTGGGTAGATCACATTTACCCATAATCCCACGAGTCCAAATATGTGATTAGATTCCAAATTCGAGTCCAAATTGATGTTCAAACCTCAAAAATACACTCTCTTAAGTTACAGGCAAAACCCCCGAATTTCACTTTAACATTCCTTGTTCTAGGTGTGAAAATCCGTGGGGAATAAAGATATATGATCCAAACCAAGTGTAAAATACTTAGCTCCACGATTGTAGTGAAATTCCTCTTCAAAATCTCCTCCCCTCGTTCTCAAAAACATAAAAATGGTGAAAATGAGCTACATCCCAAAAATTTAGACTTAAAATGTGCCTACCAGAACTACCCTTCACGAACGTGTCCAATGCCTCACATTATATAAGAACAAAATACCACCACCAAAAATCCCTTCATCCCAAATGCAACAGAAACCTCATGAATGAGAATATCATCTGCCAGGCCTCCTCCGTTAATGCATCCCTTCACGAATGCGACCCCACTTTCTCGCGAAGACGCGCTACCAGGAAAATAATTCCTCCTTCGCGAATGCGATCCATCTCCAAGTTCGTGATGCACACCAGACACCAACAATATCAGCAATCACAAACATGCTCCTGATGATCTGAAACTCACTCGAGCCCCTCCCTCCCCCGACCCCATTTAATCATACCAATAAGTCCATAAATACTATCCTGACCTATCTAAGGTCTCAAAATATATACAAAACTATCGCTTCTACTAATCGAAGGCTATTCCACATGTTAAACTCTCTTAAGTTCATAAGCTTCTGAACTTCCAACCAAGCATGTAATTCATGCCTAAAAACCTTGGATCTCAACTAAACTTTGCACACAAGTTCCATACAACAACACGAATCTAAAACTATTTTTTTATTTCAGACAATGATGTATTTGTTTTAAACTATTTTACTTTAACACTCTTAAAGCTCGTATACTCATTGAGACAAGTTTTTGGGGGAGGGGGGTTGTATTAATGTTTCATGCACTAGTATGAATTTTAGACTTCCTTATGCTATATATCTCATTTAGACTTAATAAAATATTTTAGTTTCGCTATTTATTCGTTAGTTGTGAGATTGGTTCACCTAGCCGGCATGTTAGGTGTCACCACCGTTGGTGGGATTTTGAGTTGTGATAGCATGGTATTAGAGCCTAGGTTTCATAGGTCATTCGAGTCATGAGAACGTCTAGTAGAGTCTTGCAAATCCATTTGGAGACGTCCATACTTATCTTCGAGAAGCTATAAGACATCTAAGAAAGTCCCTTTTCTTTCTTTCTTTCCTTATCGTGCGACTTTGTTTTAGCTTGACCTCTAAATTTTCAGTCTCCTTCTATTATTTCGTATGCAATGTTGAGAACTCAACATCAATTGGGCACCGGCGGTTTGTGATGATGTTGCAATTATGGTATGAGATGTTTTTCCTGAAATGTGAGTATATGCCAGTATAAAGGACTTGTGGACAGGTTTGGACCGCAACTTTGGTATGGGGGATTCAGCTAAGTGAGCTTCTGACTTTGGAATCTTCTGTCTAGAGTGTCCCTAAAAGTAGAATTGATAGCATAATGAGCAGTACGATAGCTATGTTTTCGCTGATGGTTGCTCTAGAATTGAGTGGGTGCTTCTACAGCTTTGAAATAAAAAAAAGAATTTCCAAAGTGAAGTGGTAAGGTTAATGAGGCTGCTTTGTTACACATGTTATGTGTCTAAGGACTATACTTAGAGGGTTTGGATGTAATGAAAAGGATTTCATTGAGATAGAAAAGAAATGTGGATGCTTGGTTGCCATCTCGGTATATAGTACCATCTTGAGGTGTGGATGTATTGATGGACCTTTTTGTTTTTTGTTAGTGGAATGAAATGGATTTTTACGGCTTGTGGATATCAATTGATTACATCGTGGTTTTAACCATGGTAATGTCATCGAAAGATATTGTATTGGGACTAAATAAGTGGATTATCTCTGTGAGAAGGTTTGAGTTTAGATTGCTTGAGCAAGAGGACACAACTGTCACAAGGATAAGTATGAATTTGGAATGGAATGTGTTATGATTAGTACGACATGATCTTATGAGATATCCGGTTGAATAAGTCATGCTAGTTAAGAAAAACAAGTTATTGTAGTTTCACAGATGATGTGATCATAGAATGAGGAAAGTGGGGGACTCTACCATCAACGATCGGATCCTATGGGCATGTGTTATTTTATTTCCTAGACTAAGGTACTCTTATGGATTAGTTATGACTGGAGAAGGGTGAAATCAAGGATGACTTGGGAAATGATTTGTTGGATGTGTGATATCTACAATTTATTTATATGTATTGTTGAATGACTCAGGTTTGATACTCTTTGTGAATATAGTGTGCAAGGAGAAAGGATTCACTCAATTGCCTGAGGACAAAGTTGCTCCTTTTATAAAAATCATGTGCTAACGAAGAACGAGTTGTTCGGCATATTTCATAGCATAGTGGGTGACTACCGAGAATGGTTCTAGTGGGTTCAAATTCCAAAATGTAATACTTAAGAATATAGCAGATACTTTGTTTGGTAAAGAATTTGAGATTGGTATTGGATTATGACAGGGACTTAGAGTACTTCTATATCATTTTTTATTTTAAAATACATCATTAGAGAGATGGAAGGAATAATTTCTAATTCATTAGAGGGTTCTTAAGAGAAAACATCTTAGTTTGAGGTTCTTTTGGGTGCATTTAATGGAATAAAATGGCTTAGGGATATTTGGATGACATAGTTCCATGTCGGGATCCCATGGTGTGAGTTTTTGTTAAAGACAATGTGTATTGAAAAATAAAAATTATTCCTTGGAGGTCGGTCAAGAGTAATATGAATATGTTAGGCTAGTATAATAGTGGCTTGGACCAGCATGGTAATAGAAATGAATGTATTCCTGGGTATGATAGGGCATTACAGGCACTTTTGTGGTAGAACTTTTGGGTTTGGGAGTCTGCATGGCTTGGTTAACTTGGAGAGACCTAGTTTCATTGGCTTGATTATTGTGTAAGTGAGTTTCTAAGAGCTAGATATGGTGTTGACCATGACTTTAAAGTTAATGTTGCCCACATAGTTGGAGGGTTTGTTTCATGATGATGATTGACTCATGGGTTGAGCTAAGTTGTGTTCATCTATGCAATGGAGTGTGTATGAGGAGGACTATCTTACGTGTGACTTGTAGTTGATAATGAGATACTTGTACTTAGATATGGCATCATGATAGATGTGGTAAGCCGTGTGAGATTTGGATTGCTTTGCGGGGTTGTGGTTAATCTTCGGGCAGAATAATTGAGATCGGAGATATCACAGATGATTTGAGTTGCTTGAGAAATATAGTAGCACTAATTTTAGTATCACCAAGAAAGGAGTATGTTGTGGAGGATGCTTGCTAATGAGATCTATGGACAACTCGACTAAGCTCTACGGTAATTATGTTATAGTCAATCATTTTTCTAACATGGATGGATTGATAGAATTACACATTTCTAGATGCTTGCATATGTGACCTCGTAGTTGTAACGACCCAACTAGTCATTTTGAGATTTAGCATTTTCATTCGGCGGTTAAGACTTCAATTAACTTCATATAATTCACTATGACTCACGTGTATGGTTGGTTTCGATGTTGTAAGGTTCAAAATTGATTTAATAGAGTGATTCTCAATTTGGAAGGTTTAAGTTGGAAGAGTTAACCAAGGTTTGATTTTTGAGTATACGACCTCGGATTGGTGATTGTATAATTCCAATAGGTTTGTATGGTGATTTTGGGCTTGGGCATATGTTTGGATTTGGATTTAGATATTCGTAGAAGGTTTTGGCCCTATTTGTCAAAATTTGACAATTTGAAGAATAGGAGAATTTGTAGGTTTGACCCGGAGTTGACTTTGATGTTATCGGACTCCTACTGTGGGTTAGAGTCCTTAGATAGGTTAATTTCATTTATTGGAATGTATGTGCAAAGTTTGGTTATAATCCTGAATGTCTAAGTGCTATTCAGACGCATTTAGCGAAGTTGGAATGTTTGAAACTTGAGAGAAGGATTTTGATCGTCAATTCTTGGTTTTGATGTTAAATGCAGTATTTCGGGCCTTTGGATAATGTATTTGGAAAATTTGGTATCAAATCTCTAGGTTCTAAGGGTCTCACTAATCACGAGTAGGCCTAGTAGAGTCGTATGGATCAATATAGAGACGTCACTATCTATCTATGAGAGGCTATATGTCTTTAAGAATATTTACTTTATTGATTCCTTATCGTTTGAATTTATTTTGACTTGAAGCCTACATCTTCAGTTTATTCCTATTCATATGTATGCGATGTTGAGTACTCGATATTAGCTGGGCACCAATGAGTGTGATGATGTTATAGAGATGGCGCGAGATGTTTTGTCCCTTATGCTATGAGGCCTAATTACTATTGTCGTTTTGTGGAGGAGTTTCCATCTATTGTATCCCCAGTGTTGGTATTACCTACGGGTACGAGGCCTTCCACTATGTATTGTGATGCTTCATGCATTGGTCTCACGCAGTGTTCGTAAAGAATGATAGGGTGATCGTTTGTGTGTCACGGTAGTTGGAACCTCATGATAAGGATTATTATGTTTGTGATTTGGAATTCGGCATTTATTCTATTGAAGGAGGGGCACTAGGCTATAGATGTTCCAGATTGGCTTATAATTTGTGGCATCGGATATTTCTAAGCTAGTAGAGTTCTTGCATGTGTTGTAGAATTGTTGATCTTGTTTGAGCACAATCAAGCTTATCAGTGTGATGATCCTCGTACGCGGTGTTGCGGGGTGGTGCTAGGGAGGTGGTCCTCAGTATTTGAGGAAGATTGATATTATTTGAGTCATTGTGGGCAAATGACTAAGTCTGTGCATTTCTATTTTATGATGACTTCTTACACCTCGAGAGTTCGAATTTGACGAGAAAGGGTTTTCTTGAGCTACTAAGGAAATGTGAATGCTTGATTATCATTTTGGTGTATAATACAGCATTGAATTTTGAATGTGGATGGATCTTTTAGTTGTTCATTGGTAGGATGTGTTATGATTGGAGCAACATGAGCTTTGAGAAATTCAACTGAGTAATAGTATGGGAACATGGTAGCTAAGGAGGAGAAGTCATTGTAGGTTCTTGGGTTATGTGATTGTGGCTTAAAACCAAGTGGGGAGTCTACCATCGACAATTGCATCATATGGTCATGTGTACTTATATATTCTGGACTAATAGATGCTTACGGATTAGTTATGACTTGTGAAGGGGGGGACTTTGAGGATGATGCAAGCAAGGAATTTTTCGGACGTGTGATGTATTACACTTTATGGAAGTTGCGGAACAACCTAGGTTGATGTTTTACGTGGATGTAGTGGGCATAGGAAAGGATTCAATCTTGCTTCTTTTCGGGTATGTTGTGCTAACGGAGAACTGGTTGTTCGGCATGTTTGGTCATACAATCGAAACTAGGTTTAAGTAGGTGACTCTCGAGGATGGGTCTAGTGGGTTCAAGATTTATGATGTGGTACTTAAGGATATTTCAGATTCGTGGTGTGGCTGAGGATTTGAGATATTATATTGGAATGAGAGAGACCCTTGGAGTTTTTCTTTATCATTATTGTTACCACAATCCAGTGGGTAATTGATTGAAGAAATATCTTCAGATGTATAGAAGATTCTTTCAGAGTAGATATTCCGGTTGAGGTACTGTTGGGGGCATGAGAGGGAATAAAGTGGCTTATTGGTCTTAGGATGATTGTGGTCGTGTTTAGACCTTATCATTGATTATGTAATGATAATGTTGAATTGAGATTTATTTTGCATTGTTATTTATATCATGATAGTTAAATAGTTTAATAATTGGATTCTTTTATTATTGTTATGTGTTGGCTTGTCTACAGAGCAGGCTAGGTGCCATCATGGCATTTGGTAGGACTTAATAATGTGTTTGAGTAGGTATGTAGAGGTCACTAGGATGGGGAGCCTTGCCCTTTTGAGGTATGGAGATCAGACTTCTAGAGGTAGGGCTATCTCTTTTGTTCGGGTCAGTGAAAGTGCATTAATGGTAAAATCGTGTGTGTCTTTGGTGGGTAGCTTAAGAAGATCTGTGCTTGCCGGAGCTTGGGGTTTGCCGTATTGGATGTATTGTTATCTCCCTAAGTATTGTAAGATTATCCAACTTGGAGGTCTTGGTTTGAGGAGTATGATTCAAGAGGTTGTTGGCATTATTTTTATGTGTTGGGATGATGGACAAGTTAAGTAAGGACTTTTGAGACTCAAAGATTTATATACTCGATGCATAGGGTTCCACGAGGTTATAGTAGTTCATGAGTGGCTGGCACATATAAGGGATTACAAAGGAAAATGGTTAGATATGTAGTTTCTTGATGATTTGGGTTGATAACTGGTTGTGTATATATATATATATATATATATATATTTGCAGCTAAGACCGGTAGTTTGGAAATTTCTTGCGTATCCATGAGCAAAGGTTAGAATGGGTCCTTATTAGCTTATGGAAGGCTTGTTATCTACTTTAGAAGAATGTGAAATTAGTTTGGGCATCTACTAGTAGGGCTGTCGAGGGTATGTATCCTATGGCGGGTCAGATTTGTTTATACAATGCAAAGTGTCATATGGACATGTTATCTAGACAGTGTTATAGTTATACGTGATATTTCTACCATTGGATTTGATAGAGCGATAGATCACCATGTGATTTTGGTAGTTATGATCGGTCGTTTGGGTGCGTTAATTGAGCTGTGATGAGTTCGCTTACTTATGGAATAAGTTCACAAATGGAATAAGTTGTATAGATACTCATAAACTTGTCGATAAAGAACACCATAGGTACGGGGGTCGTTGGATGATAAGTTGTTTTTTCACAAATTGGTTATATTTGGATTGTTGCTTGAATGATGCATAAACTATGATGGTTGAGGTTCCATGTAGAATTTGGTGTGACTTATTTGTCGGGAAGCTTGTACTACATGGGACAAAGCTAACAGGATTGGAACTAGCAGGATCAAATTTGGATAAGGTATATTTGGAAGAAGAATTCGTTTAGGAAGCCTAGAAGAAGCAATAGTCCTTATCGGACGAGATGAATCACAACTTCTTGATATGATGGGTGGTTATGAGTTTCTACATGTTTCTTTTATCATTTACAATTTTGTGAGTCTTGGGACAAGAATCTATATGAGATAGAGTATTTTTGCTGGTATGGAGATTGGCAATTAACAGTTTTTGAAAAATGAATCTTCAGTCAGGATGTGTTAATGGATTTATACGGATGGAGGTGATATCAGATCACCCATGTGAATGTGTATGATGAGTTTATATAGCTATTTGACAGTTTTGGAATGATTCTTGGCACGTTCGACGATGAATGTATATTTAAGTATGGAGAATTTAACGATCCAATCGGTCGTTTTGAGTTCTAGCATCTCGTTCTATAATTTGAGACTTCCTATCGGTCCATTTGATGTTTTATGACTTGCGGATATAGGTGATTTTGGTGGTTTGGGAGTGATTTGAAACACTTAGTCCCTAAATAGAAGCTTTAAGTTAAGAGACTTGACAAGGTTGGACTTTTGAGTAAATCGACTCTGAATTGGGTATTCATGGTACCAATAGGTTCATATGATGATTTTGAATATGTACGTATGTTCGAATTTGGCACCATTTGTTGCAAGGTTGTAATTTGTAGAACTTATGAGTTCATAAGTTTTACAAAGAGTTGACTTTGACGTTATCGGTTCCGAGACTTTGAATAGGTCTATATGAACTTGTTTGTAAAGTTTGGAAGTAATCGAAAGTGTCTAAGTGATATTCAGACAATCTTTTGAAAGAATAGAGATTTAAGAACTTAAAAGAAATTCTATTTGGTTTGAGTATCGATTATTTGTTGTGATATTCCTGTTGGTATTTTGAGCCTTTGGACAAGGCTATATAGGGTATTTGGAATTGTAGGAATGATTGGATAGTTCCCCGAGGGGATCATGTGAGTTTCGACGCGTTCAGGGCAAGTTTTGGAAGAATTTAATTTATGAAACAGGGGTTTTATGTAGTTAACTTGAATTCAAGCGCGCATATCTGCCAATCTTTAAAGCATTTTGGAATGATATTTTGATAAAATTTTAGCCCTTTGAGTCTCGTTTCTTGTGATTCAAACCATTCGTCAATTTGACATCTGAGTACGAAGTTATGGTCGTGTTACAGAAGGGCGGCAGAGTAGTTTTTGGTCAGTAGATTGTTGCAGGTTGATAATTACCGCGACACGGCGCGCGATGACCCGGGCGTCACAACAGTGCATATTTATGGCCAAATGGTTCTCAACACTATGTTTTCGGCATTTTTCTTCAATTTTGGAGCACGTGAGCTTGGTTTTTAGGGGTTTTGGCCTAATCCTTTATCCATCACGATGGGTAAGTGATTGTAACTCACTTTTTTCATCAAGTTAAAGATCTATCATTTATTTTAACATAAAATCAAGGAATTGTGAGAAATCAAGTGATAAATGGAGAAATCCTAGAAATGAACAATTTTAGGAAAATTCTAATACCATCAAAATGGACTTTTGATTATAGATTTGGGTTCCATGTCTCATGGATAGTCTAGAACTAATTGCAATTTTGGGATTTGATGAAGTGGGCTCAGGTTAATTTTGGTTGACTTTTTAAAAATTCATTACAAATTGGAGCTTTTTATATTTGGGATAGTTGGAGTCTAGTAACAAAGGAAAGTATTTGTTGGAGTTAAAGTTATTACAGAAAGGTTGTAAGTATCTTATCTAGATTTGGCTTGAGCGAATATACCTTTGGAAATTGACCTTCTTTGATTAATCACGGTGTATTCGGAGCATTATATATACGTGGTGGCGAGCGTATACGCGAGTTCCACGGATTATTCATGTCCGGGGTAGTTTTTATGATACATTATGCCTTGGATTGACTTCATATGTTATTTATGACATGTTACTTCTCTTGTATGACTACGCAAACTGTCTTAATCATGTTAAAAATTATGTTTGGGATTTTGGTGCCTTATTGACCTTAAATTACTATTTTTGACATTATGTCCTACCTGTTTTAGCCGCAGTCATATTATTCACACGCATAGATCTCTATAATGTAAATTTTCTCATGTCCATATGAATTTTATTGCTTGAGAGAGTGACTTACAAATATTACTTATTTGTGTGATTTCACCTTTCTTACTATTCCCGAAAGCTGCATTCATTCCTTGAAAGACTGTTAGTAAGAAGAAATATTTCTTCTTTCCCATCATGTGCCTTTAGTAGCCACTATTAATATACCAACCTTGATTTTTTCCTCTCACTTTAGCCTACAAAATAGACCAAAGTTCAGATTTAGATACCCAGACAAGTTAGGGTCTTCACTTGTGATTGAAGAGATGAATCAAATATCTTTTAGTCCTGCTTGGTAAGTTAGATTTTATTATAAAAGAAGTCTTTATTTCCTTATTAATTTGCACTGGAACCCTTTTATTTTGAGCATTGAAAAATTATAGGCAAGTTTTCCTTAAGTGAGCAGTATTACCACAATGTGTACAAAGCTTACTGATGCAGAAGCTGCATAGTTAGGATTGACCCAAGGGTGAAGTCTGTATTATCCTAACCCAGTTTTATTTCTATTATTATTTTGGTTTAGCCATTCAAGAGTCTCTGAGGACATGTTCCTCTTGAATTACTTTATTTTGTTCAACTTGGTTGTACAAATTTTCTTTGTTCAATTTTAATTCCTTTTCAAGGGGCTCTTGAATATCACTGATCTCACCTTTTCCTCTACATGGTGCTTCCTTTAATATTTCGTTTTTAAATTTTTGCTTCAGTTTCTGATTTAAAATAAAATCATGTTTTTCAAAATCTTGTTTTTCCTTTTTGAGTTCAGACATACTAAATTCAAGATTATGACATTCAAAATAGTTAAAAATTTATTAAATAATTCTTCTTTGTCAACACTCAATTTTCAATTTGATTAATTAATCAACATCATGAAAGACAATCTTTTTTTAGGAAAAAGATAAAGGTTGTCCTTATGGTCAGGAATATTTACCTCCTCGTTCCTGCTTAAGATTCAGAGTCACTCGTGGATATCATAGACACGACATCATTAGTGTTAACCTTTTCAGAATCAACGTTTATCAAGACAACTAGTGCCATGTCTGAGAGAGTTTCTTCACGCACCACGACTAGTTTTTTCCAGATTTCATTAGCAGTATTGCATGTAGAAATCCTATTAATCTCCTTAGGACTCGAAACATTATACAGATTCAACTTAGCTTTGGCATTTTTCTTTAGCATCTTCTTGTCGTCATCATTGAATTCTTTTTCCCCTTTGACAACTTTCTTTCCTTTGCCTTTAGTCTTTGTTGGCATAAAAGGTCTCTGAGTCACGATCATCCATAGGTCAAAGTCCTCAGCTTGCAAAAAGATTTTTATTCTATCCTTCCACCAAAAAGGTGTTCTCTAGTGAATGAAGGTGGACGATTTATTGGGTTTCCCTCTGGCTAGGTTTGTTAGTTCTCTCCTTTATCATTGCAAACAAGGACAATGGCTTATCTGTATTTTTATATACATCTTGATTGTCATCATTGTCTTCTTCATATGCATCCCGGAATGCTTGCTTCATGGCCTCCTCTGCATCCTTCATTTTAGCTACCTGAGTTTTATTGTAACCAGATCTAGGGCCACAACCCTTATTTAGGTCCTTCTTTTGTTTCATTTTATGCTACTTATCCCGTTATATTTTTCACTCTTAACAATCCTTGACTGTAGTCAAACTCCCCACATTTATAGCAGCCATTGATCTTTGTCCTTTCTAGAGCCTTTGGTTTGCTTGGAACCTCTCTTTTTCCAGTTCCTTTTGAATTTTTTACGAACCTCTTGAATTGTCTGGACGATAGACTTATATCAATTTCTTCTTATTCATCATAACCAGCATCTTCGGATACCTTGAGTATCAGCCCTTTGTCTCTCTTGGAGTCATCTTTCTTCAACTCCATTTTCCTTATCTCATATGTTCTCAAATTTCTAACAAGTTCATCTAGAGTGATTGTACTCAGTTCCTTTGCTTCCTGAATTGCAATGACTTTGCTTTTCTATGAGGCAAAGGGTATTCTGAGAAATTCTCTCACCGACTTCTCATATGTAAAAGTCTTTTCGAGTGATCTCAACTAATTTTTAATGATTGTGAACCTAGTGATCATATTTTATATTGGTTCAGAGTCTTTCATGGTGAATAGTTCATAATTTCTTAAGAGCATCTTAATTTTTTTGAGATGTTCCTTGATGTGAAGTTATCAAGATATCCTAAATCTCCTTTGCATCAGCGCATGCCGAAACTCTGTCATTCTCATGACGCCAAGCCACAAATAATCATTTTGCATTGGAATTTTGCCCCATGAGTTTCCGATCAATATCATTAAACTCACTTCATTCCTTAGGAACTTCTCTTACTCAGGCATCAAGCTTGATCGGGATATTTGGTCCATCAGGAATAATATTTCATAACTCGTAATCTTCAACCGTTAAGGATTTCTCTATCATAGCTTTCCACCACCTATAGTACTTTCCATTGAACAAAGAAGGACGTGTGGTCACATGACCCTCATTCATTCCTGGTGGTGTACTCATCTTGTGAATCTATCAAAGGTGTAAGCCTCATAATTGAGAGCCTACTCTAATAACAATTCTTAAAATTATGCACCACTTATAAACTAGAGGAACGATGAATGATGTATCGACCAATTGAAATTTCTACTAAAATTTTACGTTTTCCTCCTAACTTGGTTCTCAATCTGGTTCTTACAAGTCTTGTAATTAATAAATACGAAAAATAAAGAAGACATGAATTTTATGTGAAAAACCTCCTTGCTCACGGAAGTAAAAATTATGACCCAACTTTAAGATTTTTCTCAAAAACTTCACTAATAAAAACGAGCAGAATCAGGTTACAAAACGCTTTTAGAACCTAAGGGACTAAATCTAGTCACTCAACAACCTCCAATAAAACTGATCGTAGCTACTCACTCCAAAAGTAGATTCTTAGTCTAGAACAAACGATTGTCACTCAATGGTTCTTACAAGTAGCTTTAGATACATGCAAAGTAAGATTATAACTCAAAGTACCTAATACATGATAAAGACAAAATAAACTAAAATCGAATCAATCTCAATTTGTCTTGCTCTTGGTTCTTGCAAAGTTGCTGCTCACAAGAAGCTCTCAGATTTGTGTGTAGATGCGCAACCTGTGCAAAAATAAACTTGTACTTTATATATATATATATATATATATATATATATATATATATATATATATATATATATATATATATATATATGGTAGACACGTAGGAATAGAAGAGTGTTCATTAAGTTGCACCAAATCTCTTTACCCTGGCAAATAAAGAAAGTAAAAAGATTTTCCTTCGATATTTTGAAGAAGTAAAATTTACATCCATAACTACTTCCTTAAATCTTGGCCTAAACTCAACTCATGAAAATCTGCTAAGATACCCTGATGTTATCACATGGCTGCTAGATCAGCATAGTATAAATATATCCTTGTCGGACGCGAAAGCGAATCCCATTCTCGCTAGAACTCTGAGTTGTACAAGAACCACGAGTGGACCCAAGGTTTGAGACTCAGCAGGTAACAAATTTGTTGATCATCAAAACTCGATTTCCAACGGGGGTTATCTAGAGACCACACATACTTATGTGGGAAAATAAGTTGAACCATATCAATGGCAGGTTATTGGATACCTAAACCAGATTGTAGTACATATTTGAGGTTCCTAGCATACCTTATCATATATACATATGGTGCTATAGTAGGTTTAGTCCTAATCGAATTAGTTGTTGATCGAACGTTAAGATGTATGCGTATTACTATGTAACCGCCTAGAGGGAAAGCCTTCTTAAGTTTAGAATATGGTACCTGTTTTAATTTCTTTTTGCGCACTTGAGTGCCAAACTGAGAAAATGATAAGGTCTAAGGGAAAGATTATGTACTTGATTAAGCATTTTATGCTAGTTTTCTCATGTTCACACTTCAAAGATAATTTTTTTTATTAAACGTTCATGTTTTCTGTAAAAATACTTGTCCTGTGTTTTAGAGAAGATCGATAATATTTAGTGAGTTTTGCGAAGATCGATAATATTTAGTGAGTTTTGCGCTTACTACCTCTCTCTACAAGTTAGAGCCCCACTTCTACTCTTTGGCGGTTAGCCCCATATCCTAGGCTCGGTTGCGGCATTTTTATAATTTCCTTTCTTTGGACGCTTAACGGGCGCCAATTCATTTTATATTATGAATTCTTTAGAAGCTCTTGATATCCTTCTGTTTTATGTAGAGTTTATGAGCTGTTTGTGATAGATGTTACATGTGAGTACTTCTCATATAATGATGTCCATGGGCTATTTGTTGCATACGTGTTTTATATTCTCTTGATAAAAGCTGCTGCATGATTGCATACGGGGCTGTCCGGTATTCCATTTGCAAATGTTTCATCGTATAAATGTTAAATGTTTGTCCTGATTTTCTTATTATATTTTGATTTCCTATCTCTTGAGGAAAGGGCAACATATTTACCATAATTAATTAAGTTTTCCTTTTCTTAGAAAGAAATTATAAATCTCTCATATTTTGCTAGTTTTTTTTCTTGTAGGAAAAAGGTTTGGAGTACTTCTATAAATTAAGGATCCTTATTTCTCATTCCGTAGCATCCACAATGTAGCCATATAAGACTTGAGAGTCTTGTTTAGGGAAAAAACTTTACGGGACAAGTGTTAGTGTGTCACTTGTCTTTGCCTCTTCGTGAGGTTGTTCTCTCAATATTTTATATTTTCTTATATATAGTGGATTGCTCATCTCCGCAGTGGACGTAGGTCAATTGACCGAAACACGTTAAATGTTTGTGTCTCTTTTGGTATATTTCTCTTTTGTTGTCTGATTTATCATCGTTCAAGATTTGCTTACCGGCTTTCGCGTGATACCTGATTATTTCGATCATAACAATAGAATCACTCGAAACTCCATTATGTATTTTATCCTCCTTTATCGTGTTGAAGGTAAATGTTCGCTTGACAAACGCGGGGCTCTATATAGTGCCGATCACGGCTATCTAATTTTGAGTTGCGACAATAATATAAATTCTAAATTGAAAGTTATCACTCTGATATTTTTGTAACAGAGTTTAAGTAAAAGTGAAAAGGACTGAAATGGAAATTCGTAACTTCAAAACTAATGCAATAGTTAAATCTGATAGCACATGAGCTAATGTGCTATATTGATTTTCTATTATTTACCAGATCTAGACCCAATCAAAGTATAATATGGCACATTAGTCCATGTGCTTTCATTGTATTTGCTGTATCGAAAAGAAAGTGTCAGAAACTCTTGAACTAATTTAATGCGGCAAGAACACTGTCTTCTATGATAAATTGATCTATAAAACCTAAAAAGACTTTGAAAAACATTATAAATAACGATTACTATATAATTGATTTTGTTGCAAAATGAATCAGCTAATTTTCTTATAGAAAGAATATTTGATAAGAAAAGAAGATCCAGGTTTATGCGGAGTTTGCTGATCAATCCGAATCCATACTTACAAGTTACAAAGCAAACAATAGGAACATGCTCCCACTTCCTTTTGCTATGAAAATAATGACCCACACCGTACCATGTGCTTCCTCCTTTAGTGCATATATAGACAACAATGCTAACCAGTTACTTAAACTCTCATAAGAAGAAAAATAAAAGAAAAGAAAAAAGGATAAGAAAAAGGGGAAAAACATTCAGGGACTTTTGGTCCCAATGTTATATATTGTCCTTCCATTTCAACTTATTCTCTTCTTTTTTCTTTTTTGTTTTCTTTCTATTGAAACGTTCTCTCTTCATTTCGTGTTATAATCACTAGACACAAAGTTTAAGAGAATTATTTTTTAAAAATATATTAAAAATACCCTGAAAATTTATAGCTTTAAATATGTCATGGCATTTCTATGTTATAAAAACATGTTATTATAGGTAAATAAAATGTCTAAAGTAAGAAAGTGTCTTTTTATATAAAGGTATTAATTCTTTTTGGAATGTACTAAAAATTAAAAAAAAATCATATAAAATGAAACAAAATGACACTTTTCATTTATTAAAAGTTAGATGGCTAATGTTTGAAATTGAATGGCACTAAATTAATTAATCTTTTATTTAAGTTTAATATTCAAAAGCTATACTAAAAAAATACTATAAGCGGTCCTTTCTCTCATATTAAAAGAAGAAAAAAAAAAGCTATCCCTAATTATATTGCATTTGATGTGACGCTCTTTGATTTTATTAAAAACTGTACAATTTTATATCTTAAAATTTCTTAACTTTAAAATTTTTATGTTACTCTAATAAGAATATATTACAAGCATAAAAATATTGTAACATATATTTAAGATTATAAGTGCTAAAGGTATTTTTGCCATGTAGCAAAAATCTTCTTTTTCTTTTTTATAACTCGTGTCCAGTCATATAAAATAAAATAAAGGGAGTACATGTTAAAAGTTGGACATGAAGTTGACTTGGTTTGAATATGTGTCAACCAATTTAATACGAAGAAAATGTGTATATAACAATTCCGTTCATATCCCTTCCACTTTCATATTCTTAGTTCATAGCTTCTGCTTTTATTTTATTTTATTTTATTTTATTATAAGCAGCTTTAGAAAAGTTAGAGAAAATCACAGCTCTTCATTTTAGTAGAGAGATGGGACTCACAGGAACGTTCTTGGTGACTCTCATTGTAGTGGCCGTTGCCTTTCCCGTTAATAGCTGCTCGACGGAGGACATAGCGGCATTGCTAGATTTCAAGGCAGCTCTTAACGAGCCTTACTTGGGCATCTTCAACACTTGGACAGGCACCAATTGCTCGGATTGGTATGGAATAAGCTGTGACCCCATTACACAACGAGTTGCCAATATTGTCCTCCGAGGCGAATCCGAAGATCCAATCTTTGAGAAAGCCGGACGTTCTGGTTACATGACAGGTAGAAATGGATTTAGAATTTGAATTTAATAGATTCACGATTTTGAAGTGCTTCAACATTATTGAAATCGCCACTTAATGTTTACACTATTTTTGTTTCATTGGCTCGATCATCTATTTAATTTCAAGAAATTTAGATGTTCTAGTTACATGATAGGTACATAGCGGACCTATAGTTTAAATTTAACCATTATTCATGGTTTTGAGATGTTTGAAAATACAAGTTCACAGCTTAATATGTACACTATTTACTTAATACTCACAGTATTTCTCTATTTTTCACATTCTTATTTATTATATGTGCCAAATAATATTTACTGTATTTTCTAACACTACAGATTCGACTATGATGACAGGTTCTCTCTCTCCATCTCTCTGTAAGCTTGACATGCTCACTACTCTTGTTGTTGCTGATTGGAAGGACATCAGTGGTGAGATTCCAACTTGCCTCGCTTCGCTTCAGAACCTTCGTATTCTTGACCTCATCGGAAACAAAATCTCTGGCGAAATTCCATCAGACATTGGTCAACTGAGTGAACTCACAATCCTTAAACTTAGTGACAATCAAATTTCTGGCTCTATTCCTCCTTCTATTGTCAACCATGGAAAATTAATCCACCTCGATCTCAGCAACAACATGCTCATTGGAGAAATCCCATCGGATATTGGAAAAATTAGCATGTTGAGCCGAGCAATAGTGAACAATAACCAAATTTCTGGTTCAATCCCGACTTCAATAGCAAAACTTTACCGGTTAGTCGATCTGGATTTATCAACGAACCAAATTTCCGGTTCAATACCGGCTGAGTTAGGTTCCATGCCGGTTCTCACAGTTCTAAACTTAGACAGCAACCAGATCTCGGGTTCAATCCCTACGAATCTACTTACTAACTCGGGATTAAACATTCTCAACTTAAGTCGAAATTCTTTAGAGGGGATTTTACCTGATATTTTCGTTCCAACAACGTATTTTACACACCTGGATTTATCGTACAACAACCTTGGAAGTTCGATTCCTAAAACGTTGTCATCTGCTAAGTACGTTGGCCATTTGGACTTGAGCAACAACCACCTTTGTGGATCTATTCCTGAAGGATCTTTTTTCAACTCCCTGGAGGCTTCATCCTTCTCTAACAACGATTGTTTGTGTGGATCGCCTTTACTTTCATGTTAATATTTTTGATTTTTCTGTTTTGAGATTTTATTGTTTTTAATTAACCAGAATGATGGTTGATAACACATGATTGGTTTCTGTATTATGGTTTCATTTAAGAATAAACAAGAAAATGTTGAAAGAGGACTTTTTTTTATGCTGCGGTTCCTTCATTTACGAAGACAACGATAACAACTGTTCAGCCGCTAGACTTTTTAGAGCCCGTTTGGATTATCAGCGATCGTAAATAGCTGATAAGTTTGTAGTGTTGAAAAGTTTTTTTAAGTGTTAAAATTGATTTTTACAAAGTTTTTACATGTTTGGATAGAAGTGATGAAACTGATTTTTAAAATAAGCATTTACGTGTTTGGATAGAAATGATGAAACTGATAATAAGCAGTTGATGTGTTTGATTAAAAAGTGTTGATAAGCTATTCTTTTTTTAAAATAACTAAAATACCCTTGAATTTTTTTTAGAAGATTATAAATTTCTTTGTAAAGAAAAGAATAATAACGAATATAGAATGAAGAAAAAGTCAAGAAATTTATTTTAGGAAAAGTATTTTGTAAATTAGAAAATATTATTAAGGATAAACTAGTAAAAATGTTGGTCAAACTAAAAGTGTTTATAAGCTGAAAAGTCATAAGTTGGGGGGTGACCAGCTTATGATTGATTTTAGCTTATAAGTACTTGACTTATAAGCAAGGCCGGCTCTAAAAGTATGGTGGGTAAGGCATGTGCCTTAGGCCCCCAATTTTGAGGGATTCCATTTTTCAGAAATAATATATATTTTATAGGTATTTAAAAAAATAATATGTAATAATACTTTTGTGTTTTTCATGTAAATGGAAAGAAAACCTTTTAGAGTAAATAAATTAAAATTTTGACTTACTTAAAAATGATAGATGAATAATTTTCAATTTGAGTTGATTTAATAATTCTATTTTTTACTCCTTTTCCAATGTTTCAATCTTAATCTTCATATTCCATAACCTACATATCTTCTTCCTTTCTCTTTATTCTTGCTCACCTTCTTGAATTCTTTCTTCAATATTTTTTTCTTTCTCCAAAGTTTTATTTTTCACCTTCTTTCTCCAAAATTTTATTAGTCCAAGTGTTCAATAATATTATTAAGATTCCAATAGTTCTATATTTCTATTACTTTATAAAAAATATAGTATAGTTTTCAAGATTTACAGCAAGAATTTTGAAGTAGACAAGCAACAACTAGATATTTTGAATTCAAAGTTTTCATTCTTCAAATTTCCTGAATCAGTAATCGGATAATATCTTTCTAGTATTATTTTTATTTGGTATTTGGTATTTCATTAATTTTACTCCATACATATCATTTAATTTTTTTTTTTAAATTTAAATACTTAGGCCTCACATTTAAATTTGGTCTTAGGCCTCAAATGCCCTGGAGCCGCCCCTGCTTATAAGCACTTTGAGTGTTTACTAAACATATAGATAAGCCAAAAGGTGTATAAGCCAGCTTATAAGCTTAGCAAACACCCTCCTAGTAATTTCATTGAACTGTAATTTTAAATTAATACTGTACAACGGTTATCTCCTACATTTTCAATTAATTTTATTGAATTCTTTTTTCTTCTTGATAATTTTATTGAATTGTAATTTTAATGTTATGCTCTACAACGGTTATGACGTTGAGTCATTCATGCGTGCACGTGAAAGTGCGTCAAACATGCAAGAGAGAATCAAAAACATTGTACCCTTTCATTGTTTTTAATTCTTAATTAATCATTATTTACTCAGTGCTCAATCGTGACTTCTCTTTCTCTAACTGTACCACTGACTCTCTTTAATTTCCGCGTTTTTTCCCGTCGATAGAAGTTTTTAGGGCTTACTGTTTTCTGAAGTATTCATATAATCAATGACTTCGACCTAAAAATCTCAATTTTGATGGCATAAGCAGATGCATAATATATTATTGTTTACCCGTAAAACGGTACATTTGCATTTATACGTGATTTCTAGACAAACAAACTAATTTGATCATGAAATAATATAATAATTAAAAAATACGCAATACTCAGCCTTAGAGTAGCGGGATCCAAGATTTTGTGCAAGCGGGTTCAATCTTAAAAGTACATAACTTTAGTCGTACAATATTAGTTGTCAAGTGGGTTCAAATAATATATTTATACAAAATTTACGCAACTTTAATTCTAGTCATACATATACACAGTATTATTTTTTAATGAAGCGGATTCAGTTGAACCCGCTTGGCACCACGTGCGTCCACCACTGCCTTAGAATGTAGATGAAATAGCAAAGATGATGATTCCGTGAACACGGTTCCCGAATACAGCAATGATGAGATCTATAAGCAAGAAAGTGAAATCGTATAAAGCTTTGTATAAAATATAATATATGTTCTTGTCAGAAAATTCGTGTCATTTAGCTATGCATATGGAAAAAGGTCCTAGGATCATGCCCTCCTTTAATGCCAATTATGAGGGTCATTGATGAAGAGGTAACATTAGTATAAATGCCAAATTCTCTATAACGGGTTGTTGCTCTTAATGCTGTAGAATATTCCTTAGTAAATATTACCGGGCGCAGAGCGTTTAATACACTTTTATGAACGTTATCCGTTCCGGTGACAAGTGTAATGGCTGCGTTCGGTCCTCAACCATCCCATCTTGGATTCCACGTGTCATATCATATTTTACCCTATACAGATAGTCCCCCTGCTTTCCGGTGACATAACTTTGTGTTACCGGAAAATTGGTAGAAATACTTTTTTGGCGGGAATTACTATAACTCCATCTGAAGGTCTCTGACAGTGATCAGACGCACGTCTCTCCGCATTTAATACCCCGAACACGCGTCATCCCATGATTCAACACATCTTTTGCCGATTATTGAAGTAATCATGGCCATGAATTTAGCCGCCAGAATTTTACTTATACACAACTTTCTTTTCCTTTACGTTTCATAATTGCTTGAGTTTCTGATTTGCATCCTTGTTTTTCATCATTTTCCTAATTTTCTTCAAACACAAACTATTTATCTTCTTCTTTTCCAATGGCTTCTTCTTCCAAACGTGGTGGTTCTTCAAAGAATAAGAACAAAATCGAGGACTCCAGTCCTCCAACAGTGGATTCCATCATCCCAAGGAGGCTTAGTACTTCGAAGAATTTTGAAGAGAAATTCCCTACTACTAACCCTCGTACATGGGCTGTTAGTAGGTACTCTTCTTCCATTCATCCTTCCAGTATTCCAGCTGTGAAGAAGGACTGCCACTGCAATAAGTTGGAAATTATTGCTCCTGATCTATCGGAGCGAGTGACCCTACCCAAGGAAGATTTTATATACTTTTTCACGTATCCCTTTACTTTGGGTGTGTTTTCTTTGAGCGGAGAGCTTGATTCCGTGATTGCGGAGTTTTGCCTTTGCTACCAGGTATGTTTGGCACAGGTAAGTCCTTCAGTGTGGAGGACGATCGCCTGCCGCCGACACTTGTGCCAAGAAACTGGAGAGGAGATAACTTTAGCTCATGTGATGAATTTTTATTCTCCCAAAATCTTCCGTGGGAAAATGATAAATATTTGTAAGCGTGGCCACCATGCCTTGTTGTCTAGCATGGATGATGACAATGACCGTAGATGGATAGAACAGTTCGTTGTAGTGGCCACCAGCGACATCATTCCGACAACGGCTTCATCCTCTCCGGTTGTTTGGAACCGCACTTGTAAGTTATTTGTATAATATTCCTCTTATTAGATATTCTTCTATGGCCATATCATCTCTTCACCCTTCGCATGTTTCAGCAATTCGATGGCTCCCACTAGTGGTGGAAGGTTTGAACTGGTGGGTTCATAAGATTTTGGACGTCACAACGCCCGAAACCCATTCGTGGAAAGAACTGGCCCTTAAATACGGGTGGAAGACCAAAATCATGGTAACTCTAATTTAACTTATTTCCATTTTTTCATATGAAGAATTGGTTGAACCCTTCTGACTTTGTTTAGAGAATTAGGTCTACCTACGGGCCTTGTTGGTGTCACCGAGGAGGACGCTCTAGTCCATTCTGCTGATGCAGCGAGGCTGCTTCAGGAAGCACTTTCTCGGGGGCTGTTTTGGGTGCAAATATTTATTTACGGTGTCCCCGGTCGGAGGATAAACAAATAAAGAGAAGACGTTCCTCCGCGGCCGGGGAAAAGAATAAAAGTGCAAAGATTGCTGCCCCCGAGGCATCTCCGGTGGCGATGATGACTAGTCCTCCTTCCGGGTCGGTCATAGACACTGTGATGATCGACGATGATGAAGAAGTTGGTGATGAGGGAGCTTCTTTATATAGAAGGCGACGATCCTTATCATCTCAACAAGATGCTCGACCTGTTAAGATAATTGCACCAACTGAAGGCGACGTCTCAGCACTTTGGGGAGAATCTGCTTTAGTGGAATATGTCAACTCCCGTTTTCGGGCCCCAATTGTTGTAACGGTGCTGATGGGCTGAGTATCAGGTCCTTACCGCTTTTGGTTGGCTAGCATTCAAGAACCAGCACTGTACTTGATGCAACTGCTTCTCATTCTTCAACTTCATCAGCTCCATCTCCACCTTTACCAACACCAGTAACTGTTACATCGCTTCCATCTTCATCCACTCTTCCACCAGCAGTTGCTTTATCTCCTCCATCGGCCGTACCTGACTGTGAAGAGGGTGTTCCTCTTCCACAGTCCCCAGTTAATGGGAATTTAGGGCAATATTATGCTGCCCCTTCTGAAGATCCACAAAGCAGGAGGAACGTTACTCTTTAGGTCTCTACCGGGTGCAATTTGCTGTCCCGGACGGTGGAGCTTGCTAATTATCTGAATTTGCTTACTTCATAGCCTTAAGACCAAGTTTAGAAGTGTTACTTACTTCAAACCGCGCAAACCTCTACTCCAACAAGCCCTTGATTCGTGAATCGACTTTCGAACGACTCAAATCTAGCCATAAACAACTTAATACAATCAACACGACCTATAGGAATCGGTTTCATATGATAAAGTTAGGTCCTTTAACAAAAATCAAAAAGTCAACCCTGAGATCACGTCTCAGAATCTGACAAAATTAAAAAAATCCGAATATCCATTCAATAACGAGTCCAACCATAACAAAATTACTCAATTCCTATCTTAACTCGACCTTTAAATACTCAAATCAAAGTCTATGAAGTTTCTACATTTTTCCCAACTTTTCCAAACAACTCTTCACGATCTCGCACTTTCACTCGCGATCGCGTATAAGGAAACTAGAAGCACATGCATCAACAACTTTAGCAAATCTTCTAAGTCTAATTTCAATCCGTTAACCATCTGAATTCTACCCGAGGCTCAATCAAATATACCAACAAGTCCTAATATATCTTACGGACTTGATCGAAGTCTCAAATAACATCAAACAACACTAAAACCAGGAATCACACATCGATTCAAGCTTAATAAACTTATGAACTTCTAACTTCCAAAACTAATGCCAATACATACCAAACCAACTCCGATTGACCTCAAATTTTGCACACAAGTCTTAAATGACACAACCGACCTATACCAAATTCCGAAACAAAAATTCTAGCCCGATAAACACAAAGTCAACTCTCTGTCAAACTTCGCCTATTCAAGCCAAAATCTTCTACGGACCTCCAAATCAATATTCGGACACACTCTTAAGGCCAAAATCAACATACAGAGCTATCAGAACCATCAAAACTCCATTCTGGAGTCATTTACATATGAGTCAACATCCGGTCAACTCTTCAACTTAGGCTTCCAACCTTGAGACTAAGTGTCCCAACTCATTTCGAAACATCCCCAGAACCAAACTAACTACCCCGGCAAATCACATAATAACAAATGAGCATATAATAGGCAATAAATGGGGGAACGGGGCTATAATACTTAAAATGACCGGTCGAATTGTTACATTCTCCCCCTTTTAAACAAACGTTCATCCTCGAACGATTCTAGAATCATACATGGAGTGTCAAATAGGCATGGATATATGCTCTGCGTCTCCCGCTGGGTCTTCCAAGTTGCCTCCTCGACTGACTGACCTCTCCACTACACCTTTACTGAAGTTGTATTCTTTGAACTCAACTTTCGAATCTACCGATCCAAAATGTCCACCGGATCAACATCATAAGTCAAATCACCATTTAACGGAACCGTGCTAAAGTCTAAAATATGAGACGGATCGCCAAAATACTTCTGGAGCATGGAAACATGAAATACTAGATGAACACTCGATAGACTAGGTGGCAATGCTAGCTTGTAAGCCATCTTCCCAATCCTCTCATGCACCTCAAAAGGCCAAACACACCGAGGGCTCAACTTGCCCTTCTTCCCGAACCTCAAAACACCCTTCATGGGAAAATCTCTGAGATATACCTTCTCCCTCACCATGTAGGCAAAATCATGAACCTTCCGATCGGCGTAACTCTTCTGTCTAGACTGCGTCGTGAGAAGCCGATCCTGAATCAAGTTAACCTTGTCCAAATCATCCTGAGCCAAGTCAGTACCCAATATCCCATCCTTACCCGGCTCAAACCAACCTACCGGAGACCGATACTGTGTCCCATACAAGGCCTCATACGGACCATCTGAATACTTGATTGGTATCTTTTCTTGTAGGCAAATGCTGTAAGTGGAAGAAACTGATCCCAGAAATCCATGATGCAAGCACGTAGCATATCCTCCAATATCTGAATAATGCACTCGGACTCCCCATCCGTCTGAGGGTGGAACGCTGTGCTCAACTCAACCCATGCGACTAACTCTTGCTGCACTGCTCCCCAAAACTGCAATATGAACAGTGTGCCCCTATCTGAAATGATGGACATCGGCACACCGTGAAGGCGAACAATCTCACGGATATAGATCTTATCAAACCGCTCTGAAGAATGTAGTCCCAATTAGAATGAAGTGCGCGTACTTAGTCAACCGGTCCACAATCACCCAAATAGCATCAAACTTTTTCAAAGTCTGCGGGAGCCCAACTACGAAGTCCATGGTGATACGCTCCCATTTGCACTACGGAATATCAAGACGCGGAAGAAAACCGCCCGACCTCTAGAGTTCGTACTTCATCTGCTGACAATTTAAGTACTGATCTACAAACTCTAATATATCATTCTTCATCATCCTCCACCAATAGTGGTGCCTTAAGTCCTGGTATATCTTTGTGGCACCCGGATGAATAGAATACCGCAAACTGTGGGCCTCTTAAAGAATCAACAGATGTAACCCACCTACATTGAGCACACAAATTCGACCCTGCATCCACAACACCCCCATCATCCATAATAGAAACCTCCTCGGCATCATCGTGCTGAACCGTATCCTTAAGGACAAGCAAATGGGGGTCGTTATACTGATGCTCTCTGATGTTATAAGGAAGACCGAGAAACCGTACAAGAAGTAGAAGAAAGACCTTCTTCTTCTTCAATAACAAAAAAGGAGCAGAGAGAACCTAAATCAAATCGCGTGCAAAAACTACTAAAATTGAAGTAGAGAGAACCTAAATCAAATCACGTACAGAAACTACTGAAATTCAGATATTAGGAAAACATAATAAAAACCCTAATCTGACCTTTCAATAGATTAGGAAGGAGAGGACAGAGAGCTCCAATTCGAGACGTACCTTTTGCGAGGAGATTCAGCTACAAGCACACTTCAAAAGTAATTGCTGAAATTTACATTACACAAATTTAAATCGCATAGATATCAAACTTAGAGGAATTAAAATCGGATATCAACTACTTTCGCAATGTCAATCCCGAAAAATCACACAGATAAATTACTTAAAAAATGATAATTCAAATAATGGGAGATTAAAAAGAGAAAGAGAACTTGCCATTTCAAAAGAGAGAAAGAATTTCTCTGAACCCTAAATTGTTAGAATGAAAGAGAGTTGTGAGAAATATGAGTTCCTTTTTTAGCTCTTTTTTTTATCAAGCTAAAAAGAAAAGACTGAAAAAAGGGAAAGGTCAAAATAATGAAGGAAATATTGTGATTGTTAGCTCTTTTTTTAACTAGCGGAGATTCTAGACGCTGCATATTAATTTTCAGTGCAGAGGTTAATAAGACCCCCCATAAATAGATCCAATTTGGGGGGGGGGGGGTTCTTTAGAACCCCCGTAATAAAACCTCCACAAATAGAGTGTTTTTAGTGAAACTACGAGCCTTGAGGAGTAGGTAGTCATGACTAGAATGAAGTGTGAAGACATAATAAGTCTCTCCACAATGACCCACAATGCATCGAATCTACTAAAGGTCTCTGGAAGCCCAACTACAAAATCCATAATGATACGCTCCCACTTCGACTCTAGAATGTCAAGCCTCTAAAGTAAACCATCGGATATCTGATGTTCATACTTCACCTACTGACAATTCAAACACTGGGCAACATACTCAACAATATACTTCCTCATTCTCCGCCACTATTAGTGTTGCCTTAAATCATGGTACATCTACGTGGTCCCCATATGAATTGAATACCGAGAACTATGGGCCTCCCTAAGAATCAATTCTCGTAACCCATCCACATTTGGAACACAACTCCGACCCTAAGACTTGTGTGCAAAATTTGAGGTCAATCGGAGTTGGTTTGGTCTGTTTTGGCATTAGTTTTGGAAGTTAGAAGTTCATAAGTTCATTAAGCTTCAATCGATGTGAGATTCCTAGTTTTAGTGTTGTTTGATGTTATTTGAGGCTTCGATCAAGTTCGTAAGATGTATTGAGACTTGTTGGTATATTTGGTTGAGGCTTCGATCAATTCTCTCCCTCTTAAATAAACGTTCGTCCTTGAATAGTTCTAGAGTCATACCTGGGGTCTTAAAAAGGTAAGGATATGTGCTCAGCATCTCCTACTCAGTCGCCCATGTAACTCCTTGACCGGCTGACCTGTCCAATAAACCTTTACGGATGCTATATTCTTCGACCTCAACTTTCAAACCTGCCGATCGAAAATGGCCACCGACTCAATATCAGAAGTCACATCCCCAACTAACTGCACTATGCTGAAGTCCAAAATATGTGACGGATCACCATAATACTTTCAAAGCATAGAAATATAAAATACTAGATGAACTCCCGATAGAGTAGGTGGCAAGGCAAGTCTATAGGCCACTTCTCCAATCCTTTCAAGCACCTCAAAAGGACCAATATACCTAGGGCCCAACTTTCCTTTCTTCCCGTACCTCATCACACCCTTCATGGGAGAAACTCTTAGTAGAACCTTCTCACCCACCATATATGCAACATCACGAGCCTTCCTGTCAGCATTACTCTTCTACCTAGACTGTGCTGTATAAAGCTACTCCTGAATAAACTTCACCTTCTCCAAAGCATCGTGGACGAAATCAGTGCCCAACAACCTAGCCTCCCCATGCTTAAATAAATCGACTAGAAAACGTTATCGCCTCCCCTATAAGGCCTCATAAGTGTCCATCTAGATACTAGACTGATAGTTGTTGTTGTAGGCTAAGAGGATTGGAAGGCTTAAAAGTTAAACGAATCGAAGAAAATATGTTTTCTCGAAAGTCGACAAGTTGGGCATGTTATGACATATACTTTAGGGTGAGACTAGGGTTCTTAACATGATAAGGAGGTTATGTTATGAGTTATTTTAGTCGTATGATAGTCGTGTGTTATGTTTTGAAGTCAAACGAGTTGTGAAACAAAAGTTGGCGAAGGTCATTACAAGTTACATTCATAATGTGCTGAAAATTTGGTCAAATGTAGCAGAGTTTTTTTCCTAATATACTTCGAATTACCGGATGAACCACATATAAAATTAAAGATCTACAAGTCTATTTTCTAATTCATTAACCTTTTGTCGATATGATATCGGAATAGAGAGATATTTGCATTTTTGCGAGACTACGCAAGCAGCTCCCAATAGGACACACTTAGGCGGTGGACGAACCTTGAACATTTTAATGGGTTTGGACGGCTCATTTTTGGTCATTTTCGACCAAGGACAGTTCCCAAACTCTCTCAAAACCTCTCTAACAGTCCTCCATGGTTCCAAGTCAAATCCAAGGTGGTTTTTCCTAGACCTAACCTCAGAAATTAGCCTAAATGAAGAAAAGAGTCTCTATGGTGTTGTGATGCCATTAAAGGTGCTTGTAAGCTAAGAGAAGCTTTGGTTCGAGTTTATTATGATTATTTAAGGTATTTATAACACCATGTTGCTTGGGCTTAATCTTATCTATGTGTTGGTTAAGTTATTTGGATGAAGAATTACAAGATAGAACTTGAAGTTGTATAAGAAGTTGTTTTCCCTTATTGGACTATTTTGAAGTTGTGTATATGACTTCATATGGCTGGAAATTATGGAAAATAAGTTTTGTATTATATTTTTATATGAGTATGTTGGTTTATATGTCAATCTTGTTGAGGAAATTGGTAAGTAGAAAAGAAATGGCTATTAAGCACTTGGAAGATGTCCATAGTAATATTATCTTGTGTTAGGCTATTTCGGGTAACATTGAAATTTAGTACAAGGTTGTAAATCCTTTAAAAGGTATTATTTATTATATTTGATATATTAATAAGTTCAAGAATGAATGATAATGGGGTTGAAGGGTGCTAAAGGGATTCAATCCGAACTTGCTGCTCGTCGTGATATGTTGATGCCTTGTTAATGAAATATTTTGTACCCTATTGTTGATGTTGTTATTATTGTATTGCTCTGGTTGTTGTTTTTGGTATATGTTATTGGAGGAGTCCCTTGTTACAAGGGAGATGCTGTCCAAATTTATATAAACGAGCTACCAGTTTAAGTTGCGGACTTAGCCTTTACTTAGCACTGATTTTGAATCTCCTTATGTATTAAGGAATCAATGGAGTTAAGGTATAATAAGGCTATACCTTATTTCCTTTTGGCATGATCTATATGATACAACGAAACGAGCAAACACACAACTTTCACAAATGACTATATTCTTAGAAGTACTAGGGTTGCCTACGTTCTTGATTCTCCATGTGTCCTATTATTATATCGCCTGTTTATGAGTCTCAGAAAATACATATGTTGATAAAGTTTATTTCATGATATTAACCGAAGGTATATTGATCTCATGACAATCCGAGAGATCTTATCGACTTACTTCCTTATGCATTGCATTCATTTATACATGTACATTGACCCATGACTAGATGACATTATATATACGTATATTATATGTATATGGGTTATGGGGAAAGTTTATTACATTATATATGCACCACTACCTGATCAGTTGGTATACATTGATGATTTCTCCCACAGAGGCCGAGATGATATGATGGAATGCCCTAAGAGGCTTGATAATGTTATGTACGCATATACCTATGCATGATATGATATTTATATGTATATGCATGATATTATAAATGTTTCATGATTCAGAAAGCTATTCAAACATACAGGTTGAGTTCTTTACTCCATGTTTCTTTCATGTCTTTTATATACTGCTTTCATGCCTTATATACTCTGTACTTTATTTGTATCGATGTCCCTTTTGCCTGGGGATGCTACGTTTCATGCCCGTAAGTCCTGATAGATAGGTTGACAGTCCTCTTAGTAGGCTATTAGCTCAGCGGAAGGTGTTGGTGCACTCCACTTACTCTGGAGTTGCCTATTTGGTCAGTATGCTTTGGACATCTATAGATTGGTACGACGGGGCCCTGTCCTGGCCTTTATGACGCTTATGTACTCTTAGAGACTTGTAGACATATGTCATGTATATGGATTATTGTATGGCCTTGTTGGCCTATGTTTTGAGTGTACAAATGATTATTTTGGTCGTATAGGCCCGTATGTCACATGTATGAGTTTGTATACTATGTTGGGTCGTCCTATGTCGAGTATTCCCTTATGTTTTATTCTAGTTATCTCATGACGGCCCTTCTGGCCCACTTACCCATGATGGTATGATAAGAAAGATATGTTACATTGGTACTCGGTTGAGTAAGGCACCGGGTGCCCGCCGCAGCCCTACGGTTTGGGTCGTGACAAAAGTGGTATCAGAGCAGTTTTGTCGAAGCCGTGTCTAGTAGATTCTTATTTATGGGTGTGTTGTGCACCACACTTAAAAGTAGGAGGCTATAGGACATTTAGGACTATCACTCTCTCTTCTTACTCTAGATCGTATGGTAGATCTTAGTTGTAAGAATTCAAATTCCTAAATTCTATTGTATTCGTAATACAACGATACCTGCATCTAGAAAGATAGTTGGTAAGAGATTGAATGTGGCTGTGGAAGAGTTGAGTTAACGGAACTTGATTTTGCATCATGCTTATGATGAGTAAATGTGAGGTCTTCGGCTGATCATATGTGTACTAAGACGTGTAAGCTTCTTGATAAGGAGCCCTAAGGCATGAATATTTATCCACCCATATGGTAAAAATGAACGAGAGAATTAGAAGGTAGATACAAGTTTCATCAAATAAAAGAAGTAAGCTGAAGAAGGGCACGGGGTACCCAGTTAGTGAAAATTATCAGTATTTACAATTCAGGCAGAGAAATAAATGCATTTTGAGTTACATTCAACAGTAACAGAGGTATGTACAATTGGCCACACCTATCTCAGTTATTGTAAGGCCCCGTAAAATTTGCAAAAGAAAATAATATTTCGTGGTGCCGAATTGGTTTTACGTGTTGAGTATTATAGAAGCGAGCCGCGGCTCGGACTTTTAAGGTTGAACAATGCACCGGAAAGTAAAAAAAAATTTTGGCATAAAAACGCGTTTATGTGGTCCATTATACGACCGCATAATCACTCCGCGGGCCGCATAATGGCCGCAGAAGTGAGGCAGGAGAGGGTCAGTCTAGAAGCAATTATGTGGTGAATTATGTGACAGCATAACAGTTATGCGGACCGCATAGTGACAAAGTTCTTTTGGTCGGTAATTATGCGACCGATATGCGGTCCGCATATTGATTATGCGATTGCATAACCTATTCCAGAGCTCCATTTTTGGATTTTTAAAACCCGACCTTATTTCGTTAAATACACTCTTTGGGACATTTTTGAGCGATAATCTGATATTTTAGAATGAGAGAGAGTGCCCTAGAGTGAGAAGGTGTTCTTCAATAATTGTTCTTCAATTCTTGCTCAAGTTTTGAAAGATTAAGAAGGGAAACTCACTAGGTCTTCATCCCAGAGGTAAGATTCTACACCCTAACCCTCAATTTCGTATTTTATCTAGAAATGGGTAATTAGCAAGATAATATTTGGGCATGAGAGTTGTTTATTTTATATGCATGTGTTATCAAAGGGTGTAGGAAGATTGTTGAGATACAAATGGTAAAGATTGGGTTGTGGGATGATGGAATCCTCCATAAAAGGACGTTGAAACCTTAATGCACACCTAGTGTTTGATAAATTACTCAAATGAGCTAGAACCATTATCATCGTCCTAATTTTGGTTCAACTTGTTATATTTCTAAAATAGATTGAAGTTGCTAAGAATTCTGGAACATTTAGAGTGTAAGGAAGTTCAAGTGAGGTATGTTGGCTAAACCCTTCTTTAAGAATTGGAATTCCCATTTTCCTTGGAAGTTCCGAAATGTTGATTACAAATCGAGTATTCCGATAAGTTTTATGATGAAGATATATGTTCAATTCGTGTTTCAAATACTCTTATCATATTGCATTATTAATTGAGGATGTGTCCCAAACTATGGATTGTGTATCCACATATTATAATTTAAACTCGTGATTTATGTGAAAGTTATTATGCGAAGCTGTGTAGAGATTGTGATTGTGATGCACCTTCACCCGCATATATTGGGGTGAGGCGGCATGACCGCTTTATGTGGAGATTATGGTATTGTGGGACTGCACGTCCACCCGCATACATTGGAGTGAGGCGGTATAGCCTTTTTGTGTTGGTATTGGTATCGTTGATGCATTTCCACCCGTATATATTGGGGTGAGGCGGCATAGCCGTTTTGTGTTGGTATTGGTAACGTTGATGCATTTCCACCCGCATACATTAGGGTGAGGTGGCATAGACATTTTGTGTTGGTATTGGTATCGTTGATGCATTTCCACCCGCATATATTGGGGTGAGGCGGCATAGCTGTTTTGTGTTGGTATTGGTACCGTTGATGCATTTCCACCCGCATACATTGGGGTGAGGCGGCATGGACGCTTTGTGTAGGTTCTTGGTACTGTGGTTATACATCCACTAGCATACATTGGGGTGAGGCGGCAGGGCCGCTTGAGTATAGTTATGGTATTGTACTTACACCTCCACCTGCATACATCGGGTGAGGCGGCGGGGCCACTTTGTGTGAAGATGGTTACAGAGGATCTCATCTTGAATCCTATAAATGTTATTGATAGCTCTTAAGAAGCTTGCTCTGGTTTAAATGGTTCTCTATATTATGCTATTGTCGCCCTGATTCATCATATTCATATTGTATTTCTAAATTCTGAAATTGGTGTTTGGTTTTCATACTAGTACTATTCGACGGTACTAACATCCCTTTTGCCGGGTGCACTGCATCCTTAAATGGATGCAGGTGGTTCCACAGCAGGAGGTATTGATCAGTGATAGCAGTACATCTTCTTCCCTGCTGACTTGGTGAGCCCCACTTCATCCCGGAGTCATGTATCTTTTGTTCTTTGTGTATTCTGCTTGAGGTATAGCCGGGGACTTGTTGCCGGCGTTATCATTGTACTCATATTTATATATAGAGGCTCTGTAGACATAGTGTGGGTTGTGTATTGGTGCTGGGAAAGACAAACTATGTTATGTTGTGGTTGTATTACTTGTCCTATTTGAGGCTTTAAAAAATATGATGAAAACTATTGGTAATGAATTGTTATTGTAGATATGATCACGTTTTTGTCTAATTAAGGAAAATATGTATTATCTTCATTCGTAGATGAGTTTGGGTAGAAGGTAATCTAACGGGCTTGCTCGGTCTGGTTCACTCGATTGAGCACCAGTCACGCTCCTCGATTTTGGGGCGTGACAGTTATGTCCTATGAGAGCTAACATATATAGTTTAAGAGAAGGATGCGATATCAGGATCCAGTTGGGATTAGAATAACCCAAAATGGTGGATAGATTGTTAGCATTAGCTGACATTTCTGAAGGATATTGCAAACATGGTAATAGTTCTCCTTGTGAGACACCTCGATGGTGCACTCTAGAATAGTACATTTAGATATGAAATACTAGAATGTCCACAAAAAATTTAGAAGATTGGCACTGGAATCCTAGAAGGAATAAATATTTACCTTAGTATGACTCTCGTTCCTAGTCAAGAGAGAATGTTAGGCGAGCAGAATAGCTAGTAAGATGGTGCAAGGGGAGATAAAACCAATAGAATATTTTGTTGAAGTTTTCAGAATGAGGTGATAGACAGAAATATTAGCAGCAAAATAAGAAGAGAGTAAATGAAGCATTATGAATAAGATGTGATAAATGGGTGATAACAGTAAATCAAAATATGACACGATGACAGAGTCTATAGTGTAGTGAAGGAAGAGACAAGAGGTGAAAGTCCTTGAGACAATAAAAGAGTATAGGCTAAAGGTCATACCCTCATTTCGAGAAATGAGTTGGTGACTTCAACATGATTACCAGAAGGCTAAGTTAGACCCCCTGTAGTAACATAATAGTATGGTCTAGTAAACAAGATAAAACTGAACATAAATTAGGGACCAGAGGATTTGATAATAGTCGACATCGTGACAATTTCAGAAACCACATTCCGACAATAATAGAATGGACAACTGAAGAATAACCTTTAAAGGTCATTCAGGACGATGCTTCCCTAAAACAAGCATTGTGAGAAAATTTAAGATTAAGGGACTAAATGTGCCATTCACACTAGGTGTCACCTTCGTGCGTAAGAAATTCAGTTATCCTTGGTATGAAGGGTTACCGCAAGGCGAGTAAGAGTCTGTGAAGGTATGAAAAGACGCCAAAGATGAAGAGGTAAAACATTTATAGGTAAATCTTCATAGCATTAAATGTTAGTACTCCCCTAAAAGGGGAAGATGGTGTGATATGGTATTAAGTCAGAGTTATGTGGTTCAGGTAACTATGGAATAGTAAAGGAAGAATGTGGTAGAAAGGCAAAAGGAATGAGATTGCATTTATTCAGATCATACAGATAGGATACGACCCCAGAACATTATGCAAGCACGACGCTGGGGAGAGTCAATAAGGGTTCTAGTACTAGATGTTATTGATAAATAAGTGCAAATGAACACTTGATACATAAGGAGCCAGTGCGAGGGGTAAGTTAAGACAAAGGACATAACCCATGAGAGATTACGCAGAATATAGATATGAGTATGGACCAATGAGTAGTCTGTAGTTGATTACGAAAGAGCCTAATTATGGATAGACAAGAGTTCATAGATAAATTAACAGATCATGCAAGATAAACGTAGTGAAACCCAACATAGTGAATTCGGCCTCGCAGATATGATGACATCGTGATCCTTGAGGAATATTCAGATAGGAGTTGGGGTAGTTAAAGGTACCGTACAAGTGTTATGAAAATAAAAGAAAGTGACACTGGGTAGATAGTCAAAATTTTAGTTCAGAAGCAACCCTACGAGCACAAGGGCGCGAAGGTAAGTAACTAAGGATAATTATAGGCGAGTAAGAATATGAAAAATTCCTTCGGGTATATGATGTAATAAGCTCGCAGCTTTACATGAGTCAGAGGGTCTCCCTTAAGTACTTCAAAGAAAGACTAGCTGAGAAAATAAGAAAGAAGGCTTCAACCTAAGCATAGTGACCTAAAGAAGAAATGGTCTTGTAACAACAGTCTCACTACAACATTGTATGCACTCCATAAGAAAGTGGCACCTAACATGACTAATGAACGGGAAGTCAAAGGTGATATTTGAGATTATATGAGTTACGGGGAATTCCAGTATTCGTAGGCACTATGATAAGCCAAGTATCCATGCAGAAAGTGGGAGAACGACCAAGAAAAGTAATCGCTTACATTTAAAGACAATTGAGAAGGCATAAAAGATCTATAGTGCTAGCAAGTTAAAGGAAGGTTGTGAGTAGTATGAATAGATGTGTAGGTCGCAAGCTAAATTATCGTAGAGTGACAAGGTTTTAGGTAGATAGGAGTAAGGATAAGAAAATATGAGTAAGAAGGTGACAAGAATAGGTAAGGCCTCAGAATTAAGCCCATTAAAACAAGAGAGCTGATAGTTTCCATAAGTTATAGAAAGCGTAGTATAGCTTGAATTAACTCGGAGGAGTCTAAGAATATATGTATGAATTTAGAAGAGATGGAAGGCTTACCTGGTAGTAGAATAAGGGCGTAATTGTGATATATAAGAGAATGACGCTTAGGCCTTTGATTGAGTAGTGATTTAAAGAAAAGGTATTTCACGAATTGCACGAGATTAGAATACCCCCATAAGATGAATCACATTGGGGTGCTATGAAATACGGTTATTGAAGGATAGTATTGTCCCTAGGTGGATCGAGAAATTAACTTCAGATGTTCCCCGATTAGACGTGAGCCCTAGTGACAATGTGTTATGTAATAGGTTTCAAGTTATCAATGGTAGATTATGGATCAGCATTAAGGTGAATCAACAATGGATGGATAAAAGTTACAAAGTATAAGATGAGATTAGGCCGTCATTCTTAAGATGAACAATAATGAAGAAGAACTAAACGACTTAGATTTATACATATAAGATAAGCAGTAAGAGAGTAACCTGGAGTTGGGTAGCAGACCTCAAAAGAGTAACCAGCAAGAGACTACCAGAATAGACTCAGTGGTAGGAGTATCAGCACTAACATCCCTCACGAAGTCCAAATACGCCAAACACCTCTTATCAACCAACTGTTGAGCCTTCAAATGGGAAATCACCCTACTAGGAACATCATCTAGGGAGCCTCTCCACTCAAACCTAGGCAACCACGACATCGCTAGTGTCACGGTCTCAGCGTGACAATCAAGAATAGTGTGACATAGTGAAAATCAATCCATGCCCAGAATCACATCAAAATTGCCTTACTGCACAACAATAGATCAACCCTAGGCTCACAACCCCCAATGGTAACCATACACGACCGATATAGACGATCCACCAAAATAGACTCCCCTACTAGTGTAGATACACGAATTTGCATAACTAAAGAATCACGAGGCATATCAAAATAATGAGCAAAGTATGATGACATATATGAATAAGTGGAACCATGGTCAAATAGCACTGAAGCATCCCTATGTGAAACAATACACGTGATCACGGCATTAGAAGCAACTACCTCTGGCCTTGCGGGTAATGTATAGCAATGGACCTGCTCACCACCTAATCGTCTACACAAAAGACAAACTCCGGTCAACCCTTACAACTTAAGCTTCCACCCTTAGGACTAAGTATCCCAATTTACTCCAAAACCTCCCTGAAACAAAACTAACCACCACGGCAAATAAGTTAACCACAAATAGAAATATGTAAAGTATAAAATAGGGAAACAAGGCTAAAACACTCAAAACGACATGCCGGGTCGTTACGTTCTCCCCCTCTTAAATAAACATTCGTCCTCTAATAGTTCTAGTATCATACCTGGGGTCTTCAAAAGGTGAGGATATATGCTCAGCATCTCCTGCTTAGTCTCACAAGTAGCCTCCTCGACCGGCTGACCTGTCCAATGAACCTTCACGGATGCTATATTCTTTGACCTCAACTTTCGAACCTGCCGATCCAAAATGGCCACTGGCTCAATATCATAAGTCACATCCCCAACTAACTGCACCGTACTGAAGTCCAAAACATGTGACAAATCACCATAATACTTTCGAAGCATAGAAATATGAAACACTGGATTAACTCCCGATAGACTAGATAGCAAGGAAAGTTTGTAGGCCACCTCTATAATCCTCTCAAGTACCTCAAAAGGACCAATATACCTAGGGCTCAACTTGCCTTTATTCCCGTAACTCATCACACTCTTCACGGGGAAAAATATTAGTCGAACCTTCTCACCCACCTATATACAATATCACGAGCCTTTCTATCAGCATAACTCTTATGTCTGGACTGCTCTATGCGAAGCTGCTCCTGAATCAACTGCACATTCTCTAAGGCATCACAGACTAATTCAATGCCTAACAACCTAGCTTTCCCAGGCTCAAACCAACCAACAAGAGAACAACATCGCCTCATATATAAGGCTTCCTAAGAAGCAATCTAGATACTAGACTGATAGCTCTTGTTGTAGGTGAACTCTGCTAACGGACAAACCTGATCCCATGATTCTCAGAAATCAATGACACATGCACGTAACATGTCCTCAAATATCTGAATTGTGCGCTCGAAATGCCCGTCCGCTTGGGGATGAAATGTCGTACTCATCTTGACCTGCATGCCTAAATCACGCTACAGTGCTCTCCGAAAATGCGAGCCTTGATATGAGATAATAGACACGGTCACGCCATGAAGGCGAACAATCTTTCGAATATAAATCCAAGCTAGGTGCTTTGAAGAGTAGGAAGTCATGACTAGAATGGAGTATGAAGACTTGGTCAGTCTATCCACAATGACCTACACTTTATCGAATCTGCTCAAGGTCCATGGAAGCCCAACTACAAAATCCATAGTGATACGTTCCAACTTCAACTCTGGAATGTCATGCCTCTGAAGTAAACCATCAGATATCTGATGCTCATACTTCACATACTGATAGTTCAAACAATGAGCAACATACTAAACAATATCCTTCCTCTTACTCCGCCACCAAAAGTGTTTCCTCAAATCATGGTACATCTTCACGAGCCCCAGATGAATTCAATACCACGAACTATGGGCTTCGCTAAGAATCAACTCTCGTAACCCATCCACATTTGGAACACATATCTGACCCTATAGCCCTAATAACCCATCATCTCTAATAGTAACCTCCTTAGTGTCACCGTGGTAATCCGTGTCCCTCAGGAAAAATAAGTGGGGATAATCACACTGAAGCGTTCAACCAAGGACGATTGTGATACAACACAAGAACGAACCCTGCTAGGCTAAAAAATATCCTACCTCATGAATAGATTTTCCATAGCTTGAACATCCAAAGCTAACGGTCTCTCTCCAATTGGAATAAAAGCAAAACTCCCCATGCTCTCAGCCTTATTACTCAAAGCATTAACCATCACATTGGCCTTCCTCAGATGATAAAGAATAGTGATATCATGGTTCTTTAGTAGCTCTATACACCTATGTTGCATTAAGTTCAGATCCTTTTGCTTGAATAAGTTCTGGAGACTCTTGTGATATGTGAAAACCTCACAAGGCATGCCATAAAGATAATGCCTCCAAATCTTCAGTGTGTTAATAATGGTTGCTAACTCCAAATCGTGTAAAGGATAGTCCTTTTCATGGGGCTTCAACTGGCGCAAATCATAAGAAATAATTGTACCCTCATGCATCAACACGCACCCAATGCCAATCTGAGAAGCATCACAATAGACTGCATAAGAACCCGATCCCAAGGGCAAAACCAGAAATGGAGCTATAGTCAAGGCAAATTTGAGCTTCCGAAAGCTCTCCACACACTTATCAAACCACCTGAATGGGGCACCCTTCTGCGTCAATCTAGTCAATGGGGCTGTAATAGATGAAAACTGCACCACAAAATTTCAGTAATACCCAGCCAACGCAAAGAAACTACGAATCTCAGTAGTAGAAGACGGTTAGGGCAGACTTTGAACTACTTCAATAGTCATCGGATCTACCTTAATCCCCTTACTAGACGCCACGTGGCTCAAGAATGCTAGCGAGTCTAACCAAATATCACACTTAGAGAATTTAGCAAATAGTTTTTTCTGCCTCAAAGTCCGGTGCACGATCCTCAAATGTTGCTCATGATCCTCTCGGCTGTGAGAATACACTATTATATCATCAATGAAAACTATGACGAAGGAATAAAGATAGGGCTTGAATATACTGTGCATAAAAGCTATTGGTGCATTCGTCAGTCCAAAAGATATCACCAGAAACTCATAATGACCATAGTGGATCTTGAAAGTTGTCTTCGGGATATCTTATGCTCGGATCTTCAACTAATGTTACCCTTAGCACCCTGAAGATGATCAAACGAATCATCAATACGCACTAGTGGGTACGTTTTCTTGACAGTAACCTTGTTCAACTTCCTGTAGACAATGCACATCCTCATAGAACCATCCTTCTTTTTCTTTGCAAATAGTACCGGTGTACCCCAAGGTGACGCACTAGGTCTGATGAAACCTTATCAAGCAATTCCTGTAGCTAATCCTTCAATTCTTTCAACTCTACTGGTTCTATGCGATATGGTGGAATAGAGATAGTCTGAGTGCCCGGAACAAAGTCAATACTAAAGTCAATATCCCTATTTCGTGGCATGCCCGACATATTTGTATGAAATACATCTAGGAATTCTCTTACTACTGGGACTGACTCAACATCAGAAGTACTAGTACTAACATCTCTCACGAAGGACAAATACGCCAAACACCCCTTCTCAACCATCCATTGAGCCTTCAAATATAAAATTACTCTACGAGGAACATGATTCAGGGAGCCTCTGCACTCAAACATCGACAACCCCGGCATAGACAATGTCACGGTCTTAGCATGATAATCAAAACTAGAATGATATGGTGATAACCAATCCATGACCAAAATTAAACCAAAATCAACAATACTGAGCAATAAGGGATTGTTTCTTGTCTCTTAACCCCAATGGTGACAAGACATGACCGATATACATAATCCACCATAATAGTATCAGCCTATAGTGTAGATACCTGAAAAATCACATATAAAGAATCACGAGGCATATCCAAATATCGAGAAAACTAGGATGACACATAAGAATAAGTGTAATGGGTTTCAAATAAAACTGAAGCATCCCTATGGCACACTGAAAATATACTTGTGATCACGTCATTAGAAGCAACTGCCTCTGGCTTGGTAGGAAATGCATAGAAACGAGCCTGACCACCCCCAGACGGACTTCCTCCTCTAGGGATGTTACACCCCATATGTGAAATTGGAGGATCAATGAGGTTTAAGCACAACCAATCAGATGGCGATGCGTTACAGGAGAGAGGAGGAAAATACGTGCGACCAGATTTTTCCAGTTGTCTCACCGGGCATGACAGCCAAAGCGGGGCAACCCATTTTGCATTTGGACTCGATGGAGATTCCTATGATTGGTACCGATATATAAAGGCAGTAAGTCTGACTCTATTTCATTATCCTAGGAGTATCACTCACTATAATTCACCAAATATGTTCTCACACCTCCTTTGAAGTTCCAAAATAAGTTTAATTTAATCGAAAAATGGTTCTGATAAGATTTAGCTTAAAGAAAATGAGAATTGATTGATGTAACACTTGTCATCTGGTGGTGTTAATTGTGAAAATTCGTTAGAGGAAAAGTTATCCATCATATAAGCATTGTTAGTTCTTCCACAGGGTATGTAGGGCAACTTTCTTTCTTGGCATGAGATAGTGTAAGTCTCTCCTTCCTTCTAAATAAATCCTGCACTGTAAGGTCTTGTAGTTCTAAGTCTAAACTCAATATCTTTTGAAGTTGATTCTACATTTCACTTATATGTATATATGACTATTTTACTTTATCGAGCTACGCTATAGACGATCGGGTATGACACTTATTGTGCACCCACTAATAAGCTGGGTATGATGAGAAATGTTTCCGAGCTGTTGTGTGGCCGGGTATGGAACATTGGGTTGTGAGACATTATCATGCCCTTCTGAGGCCGAGTACGATCGAGCCCTTGTGTGGCCGGGGTACAATAATGTATGAAGTGAGGTTACCGAGCCCTCCTGTAGCCGGGTACGACCGAGTCCTCTATGAGCCCGTGTATGGAGTGATAAAATGTGCCCCAAATAAGGGCTGAAGATGTGTATTAATATGTATAGTATAAACTAATGCATGGCCAAAATGGATGGATTGGGTTCATAAGAGTTGCTTACGTTTATGATTAATGGTTCATATTGTCCAAAGTTTGGTTTACGCTCTAGTGTCTTGTCCTCAGTGTCCCGGATGGGATTACACCCTCAAATCTATTATGTTATATCTCTGATTTAATTGTTTAGCCTTACATATTCAGTACATTTTCCGTACTAACTCCCTTCTCTTTTGGGTGCTGTGTTCATGTCCAGAGGTGCAAATACATCCGATGACGTTCCTCCCAGTATGGTGTTGTTCCAGCATACTTGGTTGTTGCTCTCCACTTCTTTGGAGAGCTGTTATGAAGTCAATTGGTACTGAAGCAGATGTCATAAACCTTTTGGATACGGTGGGGCCTTGTCCGGACCAAGTTGTGTAATATGTATATCTCGTATGGTACTCGTAGAGGCTAGCAAACTAGTGTTAGTATTTGGTTGCATGTAATGGTCGGGTATGACGATGTTGGTGAAATTAATGGTCATGTATAAAATGCCAATGTTTCTTTTAATAATAAGTTGTACACATGTTAATTATAGTATTGTTACTTAGAGGCCTCAACATCCCAGCTTAATGAATAAAACGAATATAAGAATAGATGTCTGTTTGCACGGTCCTTCAGGCAGTGTGTGCCGGTTGCACCTCCCAAGGTTGGGATGTGACAAGGGCGACCTCGAGCTGACTGATTCCCACCCCTAGCTGGCCATGCAGGTGGTGTAGCTACTGGTGCTGAAATCATTGGATGCGAGCTCTGATGTGGGACCCTACTCAGAAGCCTGGGCATTCTATCTTGAGATTACTCAAGTCTCCACACTTGAAACAACCATTCCTCTAACAAAGATGCTGACCCTGATAACTCGAATAGCTGCATGTAGAACCTAATGCAGATGGATTGCGGTAAGAACTCTGTGCTGGTAAAACACTGAATGATGACTGAACTAGTAAAGCAATGTATGAACTATGGCTTACTGATGAACAACGACGAACCTGCCGAGCTACATATGTTGGCCTAAAAGAAAGACATCTATTGTGATAAGACTGACCTCCAGACGAGGCACCACTAAAACCAGCTAAACCTTGGCGCCTTTTGCCCTCCCGCTCGTCTCGCTCAAGCGTGCGAACATACTCCAAGTGCCTATCCATCTCAACCACCTAGTAAAACATATATTCGTCTCTACCTATTGAGCAAAACAGTAACGTAGACCATAGTTGAGGCCATCAATGAACCTCCTGATCTTCTCCATCTCAGTAGGAGCCAACGATATAGCATGACGTATCAAATTTTTTAATCTCATCTTATACTGGGTCACTAACATGCCCCCCTGGCATAGCTGCACATACTCCCTATGCAATTCCTCCCTACGAGTTGGTGGGACAAACTTCTCTAAGAAGACAACTAAGAACTGATGTCTTGTATATGGTGCTACGCCAGATTGCCTGCCTAACGCACAGGTCTGCCACCATATATAGGCTACCACGGTCAGCTAAAAAGTAATAAAGGCAACTCCACCGATTTTCTTAATAACCGTTGTGCGAAGAATACAGTGATATTGATCCAGAAAACCCGAGCATCGTTGACACTCCTCCACTAAACTAGGAAGGGTCAAGCCTCCTAAATGTCTCTAACTTCTTATGCTCCTCATCAGACAAAGATGGACCAATATAGGCCCGAGCGACAAAACCTGGATAAACCGGTAACACTCCTAGTATCTGATAACCTTGAGCTAGCTACTCCGGTGTACGGGCAGCGGAAGTCTGAGCTCCTCCCCCAGCCTGAGAGGTAGATGGTGCATCTGATACCTTACTCACCTAAGCCAAGCTCGTGCATATGCTCAATATCTGGCCCAAAGCATCTAAAGGACCAGGTATACAATAGGTACCACTAGTGTCTAAGTTGGTTCCACCAGCTCCATAGTATTCGAGACCTGTGCCTCTACTGGAGCGACAAGTGGATCTACAAGTGCTACTCTAGCTGTAGTGCCAGCCCTACCTCAACCTCTAGCTTGGCCCCAGCTTCTCGCGGCCCGACCTACTGGTATTAGTGCTTTCCCAACCGATCCGGCTGAATGATTCCTCATCATCCGTGAGAGAACAATAGAGTAAAGGTTCAAACTTCGGAAATAACATATTTGCATGATATGAATGCAAGAAAGTGAAGTTTTTTCCTAACAATTTGGTAGCCTCTTTAAGATAATATAGACATCTATTTACTGATCAAGACTCTACCGAACTTTCTCATGACCCGTAGAACCTATGATCCTAGAACTCTGATACCAATTTTTCACGATCCCAAAATGCCAATGTTTCTTTTAATAATAAGTTGTACACATGTTAATTATAGTATTGTTACTTAGAGGCCTCAACATCCCAGCTTAATGAATAAAAAGAATATAAGAATAGATGTCTGTTTGCACTGTCCTTCGGGCAGTGTGTGCCGGTTGCACCTCCCAAAGTTGGGATGTGACAAGGGCGACCTCGAGCTGACTGATTACCACCCCTAGCTGTCCATGCAGGTGGTGTAGCTACTGGTGCTAAAATCATTAGCTGCGAGCTCTGATGTGGGACCCTACTCAGAAGCCTGGGCATTCCATCTTGAGATTACTCAAGTTTCCACACTTGAAACAACCATTCCTCTAACAAAGATGCTGACCCTGATAACTCGAATAGCTGCATGTAGAACCTAATGCAGATGGATTACGGTAATAACTCTGTGCTGGTAAAACACTGAATGATGACTGAACTAGTCAAACAATGTATGAACTATGGCTTACTGATGAACAACAACGAACCTGACGAGCTACATATGTTGGCCTAAAAGAAAGACATCTATTGTGATAAGACTGACCTCCAGACGAGGCACCACTAAAACCAGCTAAACCTTGGCGCTTTTTGCCCTCCCGCTCTTCTCGCTCAAGCGTGCGAACATACTCCAAGTGCCTATCCATCTCAACCACCTGGTAAAACATATATTCGTCTCTACCTATTGAGCAAAACAGTAACGTAGACCATAGTTGAGGGCATCAATGAACCTCCTGATCTTCTCCATCTCAGTAGGAGCCAACGATATAGAATGACGTATCAAATTTGTTAATCTCATCTTATACTGGGTCACTAACATACCCCCCTGGCATAGTTGCACAAACTATCTATGCAACTCCTCCCTACGAGTCGGTGGGACAAACTTCTCTAAGAAGACAACTAAGAATTGATGTCTTGTATGTGGTGCTACGCCAGATTGCCTGCCTGACTCACAGGTCTGCCACCATATATAGGCTACCACGGTCAGCTAAAAAGTAATAAAGGCAACTCCACCGGTTTCCTTAATACCCGTTGTGCGAAGAATACGGTGATACTGATCCAGAAAACCCTGAGCATCATTGACACTCCTCCACTAAACTAGGAAGGGTCAAGCCTCCTAAATGTCTCTAACATATTATGCTCCTCATCAGACAAAGATGGACCAACATCGTCCTGAGCGACAACAACTGGATAAACTGGTAACACTCCTAGTATCTGATAACCTTGAGCTAGCTCCTCCGGTGTACGGGCAGCGGAAGTCTGAGCTCCTCCCCCAGTCTGAGAGCTAGATGGTGCATCTGATACCTTACTCACCTGAGCCAAGCTCGTGCACATGCTCAATATCTGGCCCAAAGCATCTAAAGGACCAGGTATACAATAGGTACCACTAGTGTCTAAGTTGGTCCCACCAGCTCCATAGTATTCGAGACCTGTGCCTCTACTGGAGCGACAAGTGGATCCACAAGTGCTACTCTAGTTGTAGTGCCAGCCCTATCTCAACCTCTAGCTTGGCCCCGGCTTCTCGCGGCCCGGCCTACCGGTATTAGTGATTTCCCAACCGATCCGGCTGAATGATTCCTCATTATCCGTGAGAGAACAATAGAGTAAAGGTTCAAACTTCGGAAATAACATATTTGCATGATATGAATGCAAGAAAGTGAAGTTTTTTCCTAACAATTTGGTAGCCTCTTAAAGATAATATAGACGTCTATGCACTGATCAAGACTCTACCGAACTTTCTCATGACCCGTAGAACCTATAATCCTAGAGCTCTGATACTAATTTTTCACGATCCCAAACCACCATCCGATACTGATGGCGCTTAACGCACTTGCTTGGCAAGCCGGACATATAAATAATAACGAATCATAATAACATAAATGATGAAAATAATACAAGTCTAAATTCATCAACATAACATAATAGCAACAATACATAATAAATCCCCTAGAGCTGGTAAATACATAGTCATGAGCTCTAAAATTGAAATACAAGTCTGGAATACTAAATAATAATATGGTCTGAATAAAATACAGCAGTACAAATAAAAAGAGATGCAAAAACTGTGGTCGAGATGCAGCTCTACCTCATCTCTAGGATGACAATCTCAGGAACAAGCCCCAACTTCTAGTGACTCGGTCCAACATCTATATATGTATAGTTAAGTGTAAAGTGTAGTATGGGTTCAACAAACCCCATGTACTCATCAAGTATCATAACTAACCTCGGTAAGGTACTAAAAGCAAGAATTATAAATGATACTCGCTATCACCTATACATCTCATAAATCCAACAAGTATAGAATAATAATATGATCAGGTCATGAAGCACAAAAATAACCACCTTGGTGCACACAATTACTTAACATACTTTGCTCGGTCAACAACCCAACATAAAAAGAAGATATGCAACTAAATCAGGTAAACAATAAAAGAAATTACAAGTAAAGATGAAATGCAATAACCAAATCAAACAATGGCCATCCTTTCCTTAGAATCTCAATAATCGATCTAAACCACTTATTAGTTTTCCTCAAACCACGTGTACACCATCAAGAAGGAACATGAGAGGGTGAACCTAGAGGAATGGATCCATATCCACATGCTGCATAGACAACTCACGTGCTTCATGGATAACTCACGTGCTAATAATATAAACTGCACGAACAACTCACGTACCAATTAAATCAATATCTCGGATCCACACGGATAACTCACATACTTCACGGACAACTCACATGCCAATATCACAATCTATAGAGCGTGGTTACATGCTCAATATCACAATCCACCCGGCCTGGTCACATGCTCAATATAAAAAAAACCATCCGATGTGGTAACAAGCTACCAGTCCAATCCATATCACGCAGAAAAATAGTTATACAAGAATACATGTACATGATCAATGAACATCAAATTTCATACTACTGGACTGGTGTAAGTGACATGCTAAGACTCATGCATGTGCAAAGTGTGCTAACACAACTCAATCTGGCAAATACATCACAAAGGTAGCAATTAACAAGTTCAATCAGGATATTAACCTCTATGTAACATCAAACATGGCTCAAATATCTCACAACAGGGATACAAATATAATAAACATCACAACATTTAAGCTTAGTAATCAAATCGAGGCATATCATAGCCTAAGCACTACCTCGAGCATGAATAATACCCCGGTGCACACACATGGGCTCAATACCCCGCACATGTGCGCCGCCCGTAGCAAGTAGCTATCACAAATAACTCAGACAACTAGTACCTAAACCAAGTTTAGGCACAATATTTACCTCAAGTAATCCAAATAAGTCCTCTAAGAAGCCCTTTCCACATGAATGAACCTCTGGATGACTCGAATCTAGCAAAAATAACATAATATCATCAACAAAACTCATAGGAAATAGTGCAAAATAATAAAGCGAAGATCATGAATCAATTATGCAAAGTCAACCGAAAAAGACAACCCTTGGACCGCACCCCGGAACACGACTAAACTCAAAAATTCCGAACACCCATTCTGATACGAGCCCAAATATATGTGTTTCATCCAATTCCACCTCAAATCATCAAATCCCACTCTCAAAAATCATACCCCAAAAACCCCCAAATCCCAGATTTAATTCATACAAATTGGGTGTAATAATCTATGGATTATTAATATCTAACATTAAAATAAAGCAAGGATCACTTTCCCCTTCAATTTTGATGAAAAGCCCTAAAAATATCGCCTCCAACCGAACTCCAAAACTCCAAAAATAAGAAATAACCAAAACCATTCAAATTAGTATTCGACCCCAGCTAAAACGCATTTATGGTCACTTGACCGCTTCTGCGATGATGCTTTTGTGGAAATAAGACCACATATGTGATACTCACCAAGCCCCCCCATCCTCCCACTTCTGCATCTCACCAAGCGTACTTGCACTTCCGCTTCTGTGGCAACCCATCGCAGAAGCTCATTCGCTTCTGCGAAAAGTATCCGCCTCTACGAATTTCCCCCTTGCCAGACGAGCACCGCACCTACATAAAAATGGCCGCAGGTGCGGCTCCTCATCTGCGGCCAAACACCCGCAGATGCAAAAACACTAGAAGCCCATCAATCTTCAACAATGCAACCAAGTCCAAAAATGCTCCGAAATCAATTCTAAACACACCCGAGGCCCGTTGGACCCTGTCAAATCACACCAACAAATACCAAAATATAACACGGACCTGCTCTAGGTCTCAACTCATACATAACAACATCAAAACTACGAATCGCTCCCTAGTTAAAGCCTAAGGAACTAATAAACTTTCAAATTACAAAACTCGTGTTGAACCATATCAAATAAACTCGCAATGACCTCTAATTTTGCAAGAAAGTCCCAAATTACACAACAGACCTATTACAACTCTCGAAACCTCAGTTCGAACCCGATTTAACTAAATCAACCTTCGTTCAATCCTATCAAACTTCCAAACCTTCAACTTTTCAACTTTTGCCAGAAAGCAGTGAATGGACCTACGGACTTCCAAATCCAAATCCAGACATACACATAAGTCCAAAATCACTATACAAAACTATTGGAGTCATCAAAATACCATCTTGGAGCTATCTACATAAAAGTTAAACCTCGGTCAAATCTTACAACTTAAGCATCCAATCTTGGGACTAGGTGTTCTAATTAAAAAATAACCCTATAGAGTTTTGGTGATTTCGAAAAGGAGACAACTGGGAGTTTCTCCATTACGAGCTCTCTCATCGCCACTCCGACCGGTGGCCAGCCTTTTTCAATGGCTAGTCTGCCTCCCCGATCATCCTCATCCAATCCTAACACTATTACAAACAATCAACAGCCCTAAGATTTCTCAAATCTTCTAAAACCAGTCGCATTAAATAAAACCATACACGTAAACCATACTGTAAACCCTACTGTCGAACCAATTCCATTGAGACGTGTTACATTCTTACATGGGCAGTCCCTCGTCAAGTTTACAGAAGCAGAGGTTGATAGGACGAACGTTATTGAAGGTCTACAATATGTATTTGTGGGCATGTTCTCATGTGGATGGCTAGAGTTTCAAGAACTACGTAAGGTTATCCATGTACAAAGTGGAATCAAAGGTGAATGCAATATTGGTTTATTTAGAGATAGGCATGTATTAATAGGATTGACAATATGGGAGGATTTTACTAATCTAACTTCAAAGATTGCGTATTATATTAAGGTTTATGAATACTAAATAAGGCCTTTAATTTATGATGCAAAGTTCAAAGTAGGGGAAGAAACTGTCGATTTATTTTCCAAGCTTGTTACCTACTTACTTTGTCAAAGAATGCTTATTTTCATTAGCTTCAGCTGTGGGGAAACCAGTACATCTTGATATGGCTACAATTAATAAAACTCAAACAAGTTGTGCACGAGTAATAGTGTTAGTTAATCTCCTAGCAGACTTGCCTAAGAAAGTACGGATGGATATAGAGAATGAAGCTATTGGAGAGATAAGGACGGAGTGGGTGAAAATTTAATATGATTATTTTCCTAAGTATCATGATGAGATGGACTGTTGGAGGTTACATCCTGAACTAATGGTGAACAATGATTAGGACAAACAAGTTGTGCAAGATAAAGTTGGGAATAAAGGTAATGACGAGAGTCCTATGATGATTCTTAGCAGTGGCAAAGTTGTGCGCTATACTGGAGAACAATAGAAGGAAGTTAGGGATAATCGAGTGAAGAAGGATGGCAAGCAAGTTGAGGTGCAAGGTGAACTGAAAAGGAAATTGTTCCTCTTGACAATGGAGTAGTACATCAAGGGCAAACGAATAACATATTTGCAATTCTAAAGAGTGAAGAAGGGCAGAAGGAAGATGGTGATCAGCTGGCATTGGTGGAGGAAGTTAATGTAAATCGCAGCCCTAAACCTAATCCAGAGACTACTGGGAAACTGAATCCGAAAGCTGATGTGTATAGTCATGTTTCAACTAGGAATGGGGCTTCTAAAGAGGGTACAAATGGGAATCCTAGTGAGGCAAGGAGTAAGGAAGTAGAGGACAAAGAATCCACTGCCCAGTGGGTAAATAGAACTTTTGGTAATAATCTTGGCATGACCAACCAACCTTTCTAGGAGGTGCCATCACAATACATTGATACAAAAATGAATTCTGAGATAGAAAAGGTGAATGCCAAGATTAAGTATACTGGAGGTAAGCTTTTGTGTTATTAGGTTGAGGAGGAATCAGAAGATGGTGAGTTTCATGAAGACAATGATAATGAGGATCGAACAGATGAGGAGGAACAAGGAGAGGAGGAACAAAGTATAAATGATAAGAGAAGTGAAGTACGCGACAAAGAGAATGTAGCAAATATTACTGAAGAACAGGTACCAAAAGTGCAGCAGGTGGATCTGAATGGAAGAGAACTTTCTCAGAATCCTAACCCCAGCTAAAATGATACAGCGAACCCTAATCAAGCTATAACTAAACCTAATGAGGAAAACATCAAATGGATTGATCCAGGTGGTATAGGCCAACCTCAGAATGCAGATATGATCAACAATAGGAAGGACTTGGAAGATAGAATGCAACAATATCTGACTCCTAGCTCTATAGTGCGTTAACAGAAGAATTTGGTGGTACAAGAGAAAGCTGGGAATCTAGTATTAGCTAAACTGCCAGCTGAAGCAACAGGGCAGGTTTTGAAGGAGACGGTATACAAGAATATAATCCCTAAGCCTACAAAAAATCAAGTGGTGACATAAAAAGATCCCAGAGATCAAGAAGAAAACCAATCAAATGCAGGAAGAGACATGGTTAAGGAATCCACTGCCCATAATTTCATGAATGATGCTCGACAAGGAAGAAAGAAACATGCAAAGGAGATACCAGGTGTGCAAGCAGCTGGGGTACAAACAAGGAGAACTTTATCTAAATTCCATATTTATAAATGAATGCACTTATATAGAATATTAGATCTGTAAAGACCAAGAGATCTTTTGAGAGGCTCATCACTTATCAATTTTAATTTATAAGTCGGATGGAGCCAATGCAACAGTCAAGGAAATTAAAGAAGTACAAGAGAAGGATTGGTTTTTCTCGAGCCCTTGTTAATATTCTAACAAAGTTTGGGCATTTGTGGATGAACGATTTAATATTACTGTCCTATATGATTTGGAACAACATATGACTTTGAAGATATTTGATACTAAAACTAACAAAGAGTTTATTCTCATATTGGGGTATGCTCAATGTGAAGCAATTGACAGAATTGAGCTTTTGGACTCTCTAGATTATCTTGCTCAAGATATGGTATTACCATGGATTATGGGTGGTGATTTTAATGTTATTTGGGATGTAGAATAGAAATTTAGAAGTCTCTCAGTTTCAATTAATGAGGTAGATAATTTCAGACATTGCATGAACATATGTAACCTAACTGACCTGGGCTTCAAGGGCAACATATTTACGTGGTGGAATGGACAAGCTGAAGAAGACTGTATATTCAAAATGTTGGATAAAAGTGCTTTTCAATTTCAATTTCAAGTTGAAGAAGGTTCTCAGACAATGGAGTAAAGCAACCTATGGAGACATTTTAAAGAAAATTTCCAGCCTTGAGGAGGTGGTGATGGTTCATGAAGCACAGTTTAAATTGCTTCCTATACTCCATAATAGAGAAAGAATGCAAAAGGTACAGACAAATTTATTTAGTGTCTTGGCTTTGGAGGATGAGTTCTGGAAACAAAATGCAGGTATGTCATGGTTCAAAGATAGAGATCGAAACACAAAATTTTTTACACCCTAGTCAATGGAAGAAGGAAGAGATTACAAATAAAGAGGATACAAAATAGTGATGGAGTATGGATTTAAGAAAATGAGGCAATTGCAAATGAAGTTGTGAACTTCTTCCAAGCACAAATCCACAAACAACACACTCCTACTAATTTTGGGATAATTGAACATTTACCATGCATGGTGGAGGCAGACCATAATCAAGAGCATCTCAAGCAACCTTCTAAAGAAGAAGTCAAGAAAGCAGTCTTTGGATTAAATGGAGAAAGTACAGGCGGCCCAGATGGTTTTATAGGTTGCTTCTTTCATTTTTGTTGGGACATCATAGGGGATAGCATTGTTGATATGGTGAAAGCTTTCTTTAATAGGCAAGAGCTACCAAATTTTGTAACTCATACAAATTTGGTACTTCTACCTAAAAAGAAAGAGGTGAATACTTTTCAGACATGAGACCAATTAGCCTTAACAACTTCATAAATAAAGTGATTTCAAGGGTGATTAATGAAAGGCTAGTTGTTTTACTTCCAAACCTAATTTCTGATGAGCAAGAAGGATTCGTGATTGGAAGAAGTATTACTAAATACGTGTTGCTTACTCAAGAGGTAATCATTGATACAAGAAAGAGAACTAAGGCTGGACATAATGTGGTGTTGAAATTGGACATGACTAAGGCCTATGACAGTCTATCATAGCTATTCCAGACCAAGAGTTCGAGGAAGATAGGTTTCGATGAGAGATTTATTGGTTTGGTATGTGGTAGTATATCAAATAATTGGTACTCAGTTCTTGTAAATGGGCAATCACATAATTTCTTCAAGTCATCGAGGGGAATTAAACAAGGTGATCCATTATCACCTAGTCTTTTTATACTTGCTGCTGAAACTCTCACAAGAGATTTAAATGCTCTTTATATGAACCTCTATTTTTGTGGATTTGGTCTACCTAAGTGGAGTCTTAAGATCAATCATCTGGCATATGCAGATGACACAATAATTTTCTCATATTTAGATGCAACCTCATTTTAGCTAGTCATGGAGATATTATATGCTTATGAGGCTGCGTCTGTCCAGTTAATAAACAAATCCAAATCTACCTTGAATATGCACCACTCAGCTAGTGAAATAGTAATTGATAAAATCCAGCGGATTAGAGGAATTGGGAGGCAAGAGTTCTCGTTCACTTATCTAGGATGTCAAATTTTTTACACTCGAAGGAAAATGGATCATTACCGGGATCTTTTGAGTAAAATTCTGGACAAATTACAATCATGGAAGGGCAACTTGTTGTCAATAGGAAGGAGAGAAGTGTTGATTTCACATGTTTTGCAAAGCATGCCTATTCACTTACTCTCAGTAGTGAACCCTCCTAATTGTGTGATTAAGAAGCTGCCTAAACTTTTCGCTAGGTTTTTTTGGAGCAACTCCATTGATGGAAGAAGTAGGCATTGTGCATCTTGGGACACTTTGTGTTTACTCAAAGAGGAAGGAGGAGTAGGATTTAGATTCTTACATGATGTATCTAAAGCCTTGGTTTGCAAGTTTTGGTAAAATTTTAGAACCAAACCCTCATTGTGGAGTTCATTCATGTGTCAGAAGTATTGTAAGAAGATGAATGTTATGGTGGCACCTTGGAGAAATGGTTCACATGTGTGGAGAAAAATACTTAAATGTAGGGATCACATTAAGCATCAAATTAGTTGGCATGTAAGAATGGGTTCTTCTTTGTTTTGGTTTGAAAATTGGACAGGTTTGGGTGCTTTATATTTTATTACACCTCCAGAATTATATTATGATGAATCAATTCAAAATATAGTGGATGTGGTGCAATCTGATGGCTGGCATGAAGTCAAACTAAGAGAAATTCTATCGGATGACTTGGCTACTCATATTAAGGACAACATTAAGCCTCCAAGGGTACATAATGAAATGGATAAACCTTACTAGATGCTTGAAACTAATGGGATGTATAGTGTGAAATCTTCTTGGGATTATTTGAGGAGGAGGAATGAACCTTACAATGCATACACGAATATATAGATAAAGGGATTACCTTTCAAAATTTCCTTTTTCATGTGAAAAGTTTGGATGAAAAAATTGGCTCTTGATGATTGCTGGAGGAGATGGGACTACCTAATGGCTTCTAGATGCCGGTGTTGTGTGAATCCGGAAGAGGAAACTTTTCTTTACCTTTTCTTCAGGTCTTATGCTGCTAACAAAGTCTGGTCATACTTCCTTTCAAGTGTAGGGATAGCTATGGAGGGTTTGTAGTTTAACCAAGTAATTATCAAATGTTGGACTTTTAAAGTAGTAGCTAGGTTACAACCTATCTTGCAACCACTGCCATCTATTATTGTATGGGATCTTTGGACGAGAAAGAATGCATACAAGCATAGAGAACCAATCACAATAAGTAGGGTGATCTATCAAGTGTCTATTACTCTTGAGTCACTTGTAAAAGTGAGAAAGCCAAGTCTCCAAGATGTACCTCATAAATGGCATGATTTACTGGATGTAATGGAGCATTATACACCTACTTTGAAGGTGTCAAAAGTGATATGGGAATACCCTACTCCAGGGTGGATCAAGGTAAACACAGATGGAGCTTCTAGGGGAAATTCAGGTAGGAGTTCATTTGATTTTGTCTTAAGTAATGAAGAAGGAGATGTAGTCTATGCGTGTGTAAGAAGATCCAAGAGGGAACCAACACTGAAGTTGAAGCTATGGCAGTGTTGGAACCACTCAAATATTGCATAGATAATGGCTATATTCTCATTGTATTACACACTGATTCTTTGGTGATAAAAAATGTTCTTGATTGAATATGGAATATTCCTTGGAATGTAATTGGATATGTCGAGGAGATCAAGGAAGTGATGTTGAGATGCAATGTTACGACACACTCTTAAGGAAGGGAATAAAGTGGCAGACAATTTTGCAAACTATGCTCTGGATGTTGGCCCTATAGAGTGTCATGGTTTTAATGAACAAGAAATACAAGGAAAGAGGTTGGTGAATAGTGATAAATTACAATGCCCATACTTAAGAATCAAGGTTGAAAGGAGTTTATTAGTGAGGAGGAGAAGAGGACAAGGGGGAGAATGAACACTGGAGGCAACACATATGCTCATCATGTTCAAGTCCTTATGGAGGAGAACATGACGGTCCTTTGTTATACTAACATTGTGTTTTTTTTGCAGGGAACATTACTGCATCAATGTACTACTCTTTAACAAACTTCCATGTAGTGGTATTAGTACAATATACTCATTCCACTAGAAGGGAGTCTAGGGTAGGCACAAGCATGGAAGCAAGGATGTTTCTGAAAGTTTTAGGGGTTGGAACTGCATTATTTGCCTTCATCTATCGATGGTCTGATCTTGACATCAAACATCCTAGTGTCACACCCCAACCTCGGGAAGCGCAACCGATGCTCAACCGAGATACCCCAGCCGAGCAAGCATGTACAATACCTTCTACCTAACTCGTCCATGAATGAAGAGAAGATACATTTATATCATTAATTAAACATTAAGAGGTCATGTGAATAGCACAAGTTTACTTCCATTACGTCATTAACAAGTCCCCAAACCTGTACACTATACATTCATAGTTAAAGTGGCACATGTAATACAATTACAACAAGTTTAGTTCAATCTTGCCAAAATAGGATACAACCCATACTATATCTACGGAGCCTCTAATAGAAATAAAAGAGTACTATCACAGTGCCTGCAACAAGTCCCCGGCATACCTCAAAACACTATGTACATGGAACAAGAGATACAGGACCCCAGAATAAAGTGGGGCTTACTAAGTAAGCTGAGGAAGGGGGGAGGTGTGCTGCTATCACTGATCAATACCACCTGCTATGGAACCACCTGCATCCATTAAAGATGCAGTGCCTCCAGTAAAAGGGACGTTAGTACATGTCGAATATTACTAGTATGAAAATCAAACATATGCAAGGTCTTGGAATTACAACATGGATATGATAAATCATGAAAACAAATAAAAGGCTTAGTTAGCCGTTAAAGCCATATCAAATTTATTAAGATCTTTCAATAATAATTATAAATTCATAAGTCGGGGATCCTCTACAACTACCTTTACACAAAGCGGCCATGTCGCCTCACTCCAACGCATGCGGGTGGAGGTGCAATCACAATACCAGAAACTCTACACAAAGAGGACCTGCCACCTCACCCCAATGTATGCGGGTGGAGGTGCATTAACCATGCCACAAACTCTACACAAAGAGGCCCTGCCGCCTCAACCCGATGTATGTGGGTGGAGGTGTATTTACAATACCACAACTCTATAAAAAGTGACCCTGCCGCCTCACCCCAATGTATGCGAGTGGAGGAGTATTCACAATGCCACAGTTCGAATTCCCAAAACGATAATAGTTTGTACAAGAGAGTTCCCTTTTAAATCAACCATTTGGTACCTTTGGCCTTAGCAAGTGTAAGTTCACAAGGTCTCATCACATGAGAAATGAGTGTTTAATCCCATTTAGTTCATACAAGATCTTCTTCCCAAAGAGGGGTATAACATAATTAAGTCAAAAATAGAGAATCATTAACACACGAGGTTTTTAACACATTATGCGAATCAGGAATCCATTTTACTAGTTTGAATACCCCACATCAATAGCGTCTCAGTTCGACTACTCATTATAAAATTTTACAAGGATTCGGGAATTCTGATACTAGAAGAAGGGTTTAGCCTCCATACCTCGCTTTGAGCTTTTCTTAAATTACTACAATATTTTGAAAATCCTAGAAACTTCAATCTATTTTGAGACATAATAAAATTGAACACAAATTAGGAAGATATTCATGGTTTCAGCTCATTTGAGGATTTTTTCAAACACTAGATGTGAAAATTTGATTACAAGGTTCTACCACAAGATTTCCTTCACTCCACAACCCAATCATTACCTATTTGATCTCAACAATCTTCTCACAAACCTTATTGGTACATGCATGTATAAATCATACTCTCACACCCAAGAATCACACTCCCCTTTTACCCATCATCTACCCAAATTCGAAATTGGAGAACTGGGGGAAGAAATTCTTACCTTTTAGAAACCCTAGCAAGTTCCTCTTGATGAAATTCCAAGGCTTGATCCAACTTGAGTAGTGAAATCGTTGAATCCTCCCCTTTCTCTCTCTAGGATAGTTCTCTCCTCTCCCTAAAATATAGATACCTATAGCTAGATAAAATAAATTGGGGTCGGGTTATTAAATTAGAAAAATAAAGCCCTGACAAAGGTCTGCGGTCGCATATGCGACCGCATTACGCTTCTACGGTCCGCAAAATGGGCTGCATAATGGCCCCCCCTGAACTGGACACTTCTGCCTCACTCTGCGAACAATCTGCGGTTCGTAGACCTATTCTACAGTCGCATAATGCACCGCATAACCTCCCTCCGAAGATTTTTGAGTTGGGTCTGCAATGGGTTAAGTGGCCCGCAAAATGATTATGCAGCTGCATAATGCACCGCATAATGTTCCGAAAATTTTCCCAGATTTCTCTCTCAGTCTGCGGCAGATATGTGGTTCGCAGAGAGGACCGCAAAGTGGACAGTAGAAACGCCCTGCACTTTCAACTTTGGCACCACGAAACCCTAAGTTTTAGGTAAAATATTATGGGACCTTACACCTAGTACTCTAGTCTCCAACTTAAATGTTAGTAGCTTCTATGTGAAGCTACATATAAGCGAGACACATGCTTAGAATAGCAATAGATGGATGCCTAGTTCTATATATGTGGGACTATTGCGAGGTCCTAGACTTTGGAGCCAACAAATGAGTATAAGAATTTCTTTGCGAATGGAGATCCCAATGCATTACAATACTTCAATAACCTAGGTTTGGATACATGTAAAGGTACTATTTATTCGTAATGGGAAGTCACATGAAATTTTGTGCAAACTTCGCAATGCAGATTATGTGCATAAATGTTGGACACTGGAGTATGTTCCATGTGCATATAGTTTGGTACTGTCTATTGACAATGCTTGCAGGAACATTGTTTGTAGCTGGCTCTGGGAGCTTAGTCAAATAGATGTTGTGAGGCAATCACAACAAGGACAACATAGAATGGAAGACAAATGACAAGCTCAAAATTCTGGGCAGGGTTGATATCATTGTCGATCAACAACCTCTACTGGAGACGATGGTAATTCAAGAGTTATGCAATCAAAGGGCTAGTTCTTATGCATGAAAACTATTATGTAGATAGTTCAAATTGGTACTGCCTGAGTAGATCAAATTTTACGACTAATTTTAAGTCTCAATTACTCAAATTTGGTCATAGGAACTATGTATTTTGCTTATCTTATGACGTTACGTCTTGTAAGACTACGTATAACTGTTTTTGGTTTTTGTTTTAAATATATATTTAAACTAGCCCTAGGCACATTGCCTAGTGGATCTGCTAAAAAACGTGTCCCAGTTCAATTAAATACCTCCCCGAAACCAAACCAACCATGACGGCAAGTCACATAAGCATAAATACACATATGTAAAGCATCAAATAAGAGAAATGGGGCTAAAATACTCAAAATGGCCTGTCACACCCCAACCTTGGGAGGTGCGACCGCACACACTGCCCGAAGGCCTGTGCGAACTGACATTTGTATTATATTCTTTTTGCTCATTAAGCAAAGTCATTGAGGTGTCCGAGTAACAATACCAGAAAAATATGTGTAAAACTGATTAAACAAAAGAAACATTGGCATTTTATACATGGCTATTACTGTCACTAACATCGTCATACCCGATCATTACATGCAACCAAAAACTAACACTAGTCTGCAAGCCTCTAAGAGTACCCGGAGAGATATACATATAACACAACCTGGTTGGGATAGGGCCCCACCCTACCCCAAACGTTTATGACATCTGCTTCAATACCTATTGACTTCTGAACAGCTAATCCAAATGAGTAGAGAGCAATAACCAAACCAGGTTGAATAGCACCCCACTAGGGAGGAATGTCACCAGGTCTATCCGTACCTTTGGGCATAAACACAGTGCCCAAAGGATATAGGCGTTAGTACATGAAATGTACTGAGTAGGTAAGGCTAAAAATATTAATCAGAGATATAACTTAAGAAATATGAGTATATAATCCCATCCTGGACACCAAGGATAAGACACCGGGGTGTAAACCAAACTGTGGAGACTATGAACCATAAATTATAAATGTATGCAACTCTTATGAACCCAAGACATTCATTTGGGTGCATTAGTTTATACTATACATATGCATATAATCAGCCCTTCTTTGGGGCACATTTTATCACTCCATTCTCGGCCACATAGAGGCCTTGGCCGTACCCGGCCATAAGAGAGCTCGATAATCTCACTTCACACATTGTCGTACCTGGCCACACAAGGGCTCAGTCGTACCCGACCACACAAGTGATCGGTCGTACCCGGCCAGACAAGTGCTCGGTAATGTCTCACAACCCAATGTTCGATACAAGGCCTCATAGAGAGCTCAGTCATACCTTGCCACATAAGTGCTCGGTAATATTTTTCATTCTACCCAACCGATCAGCAGTTGCACAACAAGTGTCGTGCCCCGCCATCTATAGCGCGACTCAGTAAAGTAAAATAGTCACATATATATAAGTGAAATGCAGAATTAACTTCAAAAGATATTGAGTTTAGACTTAAACAAAATCATACTTCCCGACCTCAGGGTACTAACAGGAACATTTTAGACTCCATAATAAATGCTACTAGCAAAATAGTAGAAGAACATAACATCATTATTGGAAGGAGCTTAGAACTTCAAGACCTTGCAGTATAAGATTCATATAGAAGGAACGATAGGCTTACACTATTTTATTCCAAGAAAGAATGTTGCCTTATATACCCTGTGAAAGAACTAACTATGCTTCTATGATGGTAACGTTGCCTCTAATTGATCTTCACAAATTAACACCTCCAGATGAAAGATGTTACAACAATCGATTCTCAGTTTCTTTAAGCTAAATCATACTAGAACAGCCTTCCGATTCAATTTAATCTAGCTTGGAACTTCAAAGGAGGTGTGAGAACATTTATGGTGAATTATAGTGAGTAATACTCATAGGAAAATGAAAGAGAGTGAGCCTTACTGCATTTATATACAAGTATCAATAATAGGAATCTCTGTTGGGTCCACATGCGAAATGGGTCGCCCCGCTTTGGCTTTCATGCCCGGTGAGACAGCTAGCAAAATTTGGTCGTTCACAGTTGCCTCCTCTGCCCGATAATGCGTCGCCATCTGATTGGTTGCGCTTAAACCTCCAACTTTATATGTGGAGTGTAACATCATCCCCCCTCCCCCCCCGGAATATTCTCCCTCGAATGTTGAATTGTGGCCCATCAGGATGGCGTCATGATTGCCTCCCGTATTGTGGAATGTATAGGGGTACCTAGAATTCATAATTTCTATATCTTCCCATATTTATTCCTTTCTTTTGTTCTTTCAAAGTACCTTAACCGAAGTCACATCTTTAGCTCATATCTTACAAACTTGTGGATCTAGAATAGCCACCGGAACTTCTTCGTAGGATAGATCTTATGTGACCTATATATCTTAAACCATGGTAATACATGATGGACCGCTTAAGCACTTTTGAAGCATAGACACGTGGAATACCGGATGTACTACCTCCAATTCCGGGGGCAACTCAAGCTTATCACCCACATGACCGACCTTCTAAATAATTTGGAATGGCGCAATATACCGGCGGCTGAGTTTGACTCTTTTACCAAACCTCATCACGTCTTTCATCGTTGACACATTTAGGAATACCCAATCGCCAATCGCGAACTCCAAATTTTGCCACCCGTTATCTGAGTAAGATCTCTACCTTCTTTGGGCGGTCAATAATCGATCTCCAATTATTTTCACTTTTTCCACAGCCTCTTGCACTAAGTCAAGACCAAATAATATTTTTTCACCGACTTTGAACCAGCTGATAAAAGATCTGCACTTTCGCCCAGATAGGGCCTCTTATGGTGCCATTTGAATGCTGGCATGATAGCTATTATTATAAGAAAATTCAATGAGTGGTAGATGATCTTCCCAATATCCCTTGAAGTCTAAAATATAGGCTTGTAATATGTCCTCGAGCGATTGAATGGTGCGCTCGGCCTGACTATCTATTTGTGGATGGAAATCTGTGCTAAGGTTGATATTTGTGCCTAATCCTTTTGGGAATGATTTCTAAAAGTTAGTTGTAAACTGGGCACCTCTGTTTGATATGGTAGAAAATGGAACCTTATGGAGTCAAAATATTTACTTATATACAACTTAGTATAATCTTCAGACGATAAAGTATTCTTTACTCGTAGGAAATGAGCAAACTTAGTGAGACGATGGATGATGATCCATATGGAATCATATCTTTGGCGCGATCGGAGCAGTCCGGTTACGAAGTCCATATTGATTAGTTCCCATTTCAAGGTTGGAATTTCCATGTTTTGCAGCAACCCTCCCGATTTCTGTTGTTCAATCGTAACTTGTTGGCAATTTAAATACCGAGTGACATATCCAACAATGCCCCTCTTCATGTCATTCAAATAGTATAGCTATCGAAGACCGTGGTACATCTTGGTAGAACCTAGATGAATAGAATACCGGAATTGATTAATCTTTGCCATGATTTTCTCTCGAAGACCCCCGACATCAGGTACACATAGCCTGTCCTTGAATCTAAGGACCCCTTCCTCGGATAACTCGAACACTTGCTTCCTTTGAAAGGGAATGCTACCTCTTATCTTTACCAATGATGGGTTGTCAAATTGTCACGCCTTTACTTCGGCTACTAACAATGACTTGACTGTATTCCGTATTGTAGCTCCCCTATCACAGGTATCAAGCAATCGCATACTTAAACTAGCCAACTGGTGCAAGTCTTCAGTCATTTTCAACATATGCTTTTCTGCATGTCGTAGACTGCTCATGGATTTCTGACATAATGCATCGGCCACTACGTTTGCCTTCCTGGGGTAGTATAAAATATCAACATCATAGTCTTTAACAATTGGACACCCCTACATTGCCTCAAATTCAACTCTTTTTGTTTGAATATATACTGCAACCTCTCGTGATCGGTGAATATATCAACATGAACTCCATACAGATAGTGTCGCCATATCTTTAGGGAGAAAATGACAGTTGCCAGCTCCTTATCATGGGTTGGATAATTTTACTCATATCTTCTTAGCTACCTTGAATCATAGGCAATCACCTTCCAGTGCTGCATTAGTACGCCAACTAATATCACTCTAAAGGCATTACAATATATGAGTAACCCTCGGGTCCTTTAGGAAGAGTCAACACTGGTGTCGTCGTAAACCTATCATTTGACTCTTGGAAGCTCTTCTCACAACCATCGGTCCACCTTAATTTTGCTACCTTATGTGTTTACTTCGTCAAGGGAGCGGCTATAAATGAGAAATATTCCACAAACCTTCGGTAGTAACCGGCCAAGCCCAAGAAACTGTGTACCGCGGTAGGTGTTATCGGCCTTGTCCAATATTTTACTGCCTCAACCTTCTGACTATCAACCTTGATACCTTCCCGGATACTATGTGTCCAAGGAAGGCCACTAAATCCAACCAGAACTCGCACATGGAAAATTTGGCATATAGCTTATGATCCCGGAGCATGTGTAAGACAATTCGCAGGTGCTTTGTTTGCTCTACTTCCGATCGATAGTACACCAAAATATCGTCAATGAACACAATCACAAAGACATCCAAGAATGGCCTGGATACCCGATTCATTAGATCCATGAAGGCTGTTGGTGAATTAGACAGGCCAAAGGACATAACAAGGAACTCATAATGGCCATATATGGTCCAGAAGGCTGTAATCGAAATATCCCTTTCCTTGTTTCTTAGCTGATGATACACATATCTTATGTCGATCTTTAAAAAATACTTAGCGCCTTGCAAATGATCAAACAATTAATCGATCCTTGGAAGTGGATACTTGTTCTTGATGGTCACCATGTTTAGCTGTCGATAATCAATACACATTCTTAACGAACCATTTTATTTCGAAGTAATAACATTGGGGCTCCCCACGGAGAAGCGCTGGGTCAAATGAAGCCTTATCAATGAGGTCCTTTAACTCATCTTTTAATTCCTTCAACTCGGTAGGAGCCATCATGTATCGGGGAATAGATATTGGTTATGTGTCAGGTGGCACATCAATGGAAAACTCAATCTCCCTCTTGGGTGAGATACCCTAGAGCTCATCTGGGAGCACATCGGGAAAGTCACTGATGACTAGAACTGACTATAAGGTGGGAGGCTTCGCCTTCGCATCATGCACTCATACCAAATGGTAAAAACACCCTTTTGTGAATATCTTTCGAGCCTTAAGGTAAAAAATAAACTTCCCTTTTGGCGCTGCAATGTTGCCCTTCCATTGGATAATGGGCTCTCCCGAGAAGTTGAAATAAACAACTTTCTTCCAACAGTCCACTGTAGCATAACAAGAGGCCATCCAATCCATTCCCATGACAAAATCAAATTTTATCATTTCTAATTCATTCAAATCGGCCAAGGTATGGTGATTATGAATCATCACGTCACAACCTCAATACACAAACCTAACTATTACGGACTCCCCCACCGGCGTGGATACAACAATTCAGGTACTTTACCATAATTACAAGCAACAAATGGAGTAATATACGACAAGGTAGAACCTGGATCTATCAAAGCATACATATTAATGGAAGATACAGTTAGTATACATATGACCGCATCTTGTGAAGACTCCAAATTATAACGACATGACAATGTGTAGATGTGATTTTGCTATTGACCACAAGGGCTGGACACGGACATTCCACCTCTAGATCCACTCTTTCACATCGGCGGTTGCGTACCTTGCTCACGAATACAGAATGTTGATGAAGAAGATGATATAGATCCCGTTAGGGGTATTACACCACCTACATTTCTCATTGGGTAAAAGCGCATGATAAGCCCAGGCTGCCCACAAGAAAGCACAGATCTGAACCCTGGCGGAAATGCCCAAAATGGTTGCTACCACACAGGCCACAACATGGTATCAGTGGTCTCATCCTCCTAGTATCCCCACTATTCTGCGAACTATTCCCTCGGAAGTTTTTCCCTTGACTGGAATAAGTGGTCTATATTCGATACTGGTCTTGAGACTATGATGGCACGCTAGCTACCGAGTTAGGTGGCTGCCAAGGAAATGGGGGACTAAACCCGCCTTGTAACTCTCTTGTATATTCTATGGATAGGGCCCTCTAAAATGAGGGCAGCTTGCTGTAACCTCTTACGATCCTCCAAGTTTTGTGCATAGGCTTGAATACGGGCAATATTAGATAATCGGATTCAGGGAAGCTGTGATGCACTCATTTATCAGATGCAACCCCAAACTGGCCACAAATCGATTTACCTAGTCACTCATCTCCGCCACCACCGATGGAGCATACCTAGCTAGGGAGTTAAATTGCATGGTGTACTCCCGGACACTCATATTACCTTGCTCCAACCGCAATAATTTTTCTTGTCTGCAAGAATGCCTTAGAAAATTTCCTCCATCCTGCTGTTGGGGTAAGAGGTCCCCTACACTGTTCCCATGTTTCATACTACAGTACATATATATCCCTCAACCTATAAGAGGAAATTTGCATGGACTCACTATGAGTGGCATGCAACACTCTCAAAGTCCAATGCATTTGATCCAAAAGGTCCTAGGGATCTTTGCTTGGATTTGATCCTGTGAAAATCGGAGGATCCAGATTTATGAAATCTCGAACTCTCGTACATATACAGTGCTAGGAGCCTGACGCTGGGCCTGAGAGGGTACCAACCGAGTTAGAAAATATACTACACTTCGCATATCAAGATCATGTTCAAGCTCAACCGAGGGAGGAACAGTAGGTACATAAACTTCTCTACGTTATTCGGGGGGTGATGGTTTTGTCCCCAAAGCTTCAGTTCTAGCCTCATCATGAAGTCCATGTTGACCTATAGTGGTAGGTGGCACCTGTCTGGTACCTTCTCCTGTTTCTTCATTCAATCCCCGCATAACAGCCTGACGTCTAATGGCAGACCTCGCTATAAATATAAAGAAGATGAGAATTAGAAGCGAATATTTATGATGTCAACTTTACTGCATGATCTAGATCAGAAAGAAGGGTATTCATCTTAGATATCCTATAGCCTTCTATTTATAAGTATGGTGCAAAACATACCCATAAATAAGACTCTACTAGATACGGCTTGCAGACTTTCTAGGACATGACCTGCTCTGATACCAAGTGTGTCACACCCCAACCATAGGAGGTGTGGCCGACACTCGCTGCCCGAAGGCCTGTGCGAATCGACATCTGTTCTTATATTCTTTTTGTTCATTATGCCGGGCCATTGAGGCTTCCGAGTAACAATACCATAATAAACGTGTGTACAACTGATTAACAAAAGAAATATTGACATTTTATACAAGACCATTACTGTCACCAACATCGTCGTACTTGATCACTATATGCAACCAAACACTAACACTAGTCTGCAGGCCTCTAAGAGTACTAGAAGAGGTATACATATTATACAACTTTCTCGGGATAGGGCCCCACCATATCAAACACGTTTATGATATCTGCTTCAATACTTATTGACTTCTGAACAGCTACTCTGAAGGAATGGAGAGAAATAATTAAATCAGCTGGAATAACACCCTACTAAAGAGGAACATCATCGGGTCTATCTTCATGTGGGCATGAACATGTAAATTAGAGATATAACATAAGAGATATGAGTACGTAATCCCATCATGGACACCGAGGACAAGCCATCGGGGCATAAACCAAATTGTGGAAACTATGAACCATGAGTCATAAATGTAAACAACTCTTATGAACCCAAGCTACCCATTGGGGCTATGTATTAATTTATACTACACATATTTATACATATCTTCATCCCTTATTTGGGGCACATTTTATCACTTCATACCCGGCCTCATAGAGGACTCTATCGTAGCTTGCCACGGGAGGGCTCAATAATCTCACTTCACACATCATCGTACCTAGCCACACAAGGGCTCGATCGTACCCGGCCACAAGGTCTTGTTAATGTCTCACAACCCAACGTTCTATACACTACCCCATAGAGAGCTTGGTCGTACCCAGCCACACAAGGGCTTAGTAATATTTCTCGTCGTACTCAACAGATCAGTGGCTGTATAGTAGGTGTTGTACTCAACCGTCCATAGCACGACTCGGTAAAGTAAAATAGCCATATATACATATAAGTGAAATACATAATCAACTTCAAAAGATATTGAGTTTAGACTTTTAACGAATCATACTTACTATCCTTAAGGTACCAACCGGGATATTTTAGACTCCACAAGAAATGTTACCAGCAAGACAGTGCAAGAACAAAACAACATGATTGAAAGGTGCTTAGAACTACAAGAACTTATAGTGCATGATTCATTCAGAAAGAAGGAGACACTTACACTAGTTCATGCCAAGAAAGAAAGTTGCCCTACATACCTTGTGGAAGAACTAACTATGCTTCCATGATGGTTAACTTTGACTCTAACGGATCTTCACAAATTAACACCGCCAAATGATAGATGTTGCAGAAATCAATTCTCAGTTTCTTTAAGCTAAATCTTAATAATACCGTCTTCCTATTCAATTTACCCTATTTTGGAACTTCAAATGAGGTGTTAGAACATTCTTGGTGAATTGAAGCTAGTGATACTCCTGGGAAAATGAAAGAGAGTGAGCCTTACTACCTTTATATACAGGTACCAATCATTGGAATCTACGCCGTGTCCACATGCAAAATGGGTTTCCCCACATTGCCTATCATGCTCGGTGAGACAACTGGAGAAATTGGGTTGCACGCAGTTGCCTCCTTTGCCTGGTAACGCGTCGCCATCTGATTGGTTGCTCTTTAACCTCATAGATCCTCCAACTTCACATGTGGGGTGTAACACGATTGGCTGGGTCATTACAATATTACACGTAGTAAATAGATCCAATACAACCTAATTCCCTCAAATCAAGGTTAGACATATAGTTACCTCTCTCCAGCACATATCAACCATCTAATACTATATTTCATTTAGAACAATCCTCCAAACTACTCAAATCTAGTCAATTAATATTTAGATAAATTAAAATGAGTTTTAGAAATTACCGCTAGTATAAAAAAAGTTCGATCTCAATCATATTTTAAAAAGTCAACAAAATGTCAACCTAGGTCAACTTGGTCAAAATCCAAAATCAAGATCAAATCTCGACTACCCATTCGCCTAAGTCCAAATATGTGTTTTATTTCGAGATATGGTCTTAAATCCAAGTCTAAAACCCTAAAATATCAAATCCCAAGTTTCTACCAAAAAACCCTATTTCTACTCTATGATAATCTAGATTTATGGGTGTAAATCTGTGGAAAGTAATGAGAATTAATCAAAAATAAGTTAAAGTTACTAACCTTTGAAGTTGGGAAGAAATTCCTCTCAAACATCGCATCAAGGTAAAGTTTAAGTTTAGGTCTCAAAAATGGAATAAAATGAGCAAACCCCGAGGCTCATAAGTCACAAATGCAACACCCTTGTCGCAAATGTGAGGATGAAAAATACGACACCAGCTTCGCAATTGTGAAATTGGCCCTTCCTATTCCCCCATAACAAATGCAAGTTAGGTTTCGAGAATACGGTATGATCTAAGAAACCCTGTGCATCCTAAGAAGCCCCGCTGTAAAAATGAGGAGGATGATACTTATGGAACCTGTCCATCCTCTTCTGCTCCTCAATCGACGTAACTGGCCTGACCACAGGCTGAACTTGTAGAACACCCAGAGCCTGATCAACATGAGTCCGCGGCTCTAAAGTATGTGTAGTGATAGTATGGACCCCTCCCCAACCTGTGATGTAGTTGGTGCAACAGGAATCAACACCAAACAGTGGTTATAATAGGCCCTTCGGGTGCCTGCTTCCCAACCGGGTCTACTGGTGGATCCTCAATCGTGGCCCTAGCACGGACCCTCACTACGGCACGTGCTCCACCACTGCATCTGCCCATACCTCTAGCAACACAGGCCCTGGGGGCAACATCATCAGTAACTGAAGCTCATGTCCTCACCATCTATGAGAGAATAGAAAGACAAAGGATCAAACTCCAAAAGCAATAAACATATACGATAAAGAATGAAAGAAGTGAAATTTCTTAATAGTTTTGTAGCCTCTCTAAGTTATGTAGAGACATATCTATACTGATCTGCAAGACTCTACTAAACATTCTCGTGACTCGTTGAACCTATGAACCTAGAACTCTAATATAAACTTTTCACGATCCAAATCCCACAATAGGGTCAGATAGCACCTAGTCTTTAAGACTAGGTAAGCCTATCGCAAATTGGTGACAATCAAAATAAAACAATTCCAATTAGCAAAAACTATGAAATACAATAATACTGCCAAACGTGGATACAATAATCATGTCACACTCCAACCTTGGAAGGTGCTACCGGCATACAACGCCCGAATGCTCGTGCGAACAGACATCCATACTTACATCTTTTCTTATGAATTTGGGCCTATCAGGCCCAAATGAGCGATATCCAAAATTTGATAAATGTCCATAATTTACTGTGAAAGAAACATTTACATCTATAGATATTCAGAATTGTTGCCAACAAAGTCATGACCAACCTTTTACATACAACCAAACACTTGCCTACAAGCCTCTAAGAGTTCCAAAATATAGTACATGACTTGGTCAAGACAGGGCCCCACCATAACCCAAAATGACCAAAACATGTGCTTTAATACCTATTCATTTCGGGACAGCCACTCCGGAGAAGTGGAGTGTGACAACAAACATATGGAGCGGGTACCCTGCTGGGGAGGGACGTCATCGGGTCTATCTTTACCTGTGGGCATGAACACAGCGCCCAAAGAAAAGAGTGTCAGTACAAAAGATATACTAAGTATGTAAAACAGATAACATATGTAACCCAAAGGCATTGCATAAGAGACATAAATGCACAAGTTTTAGCCAGAATACCGTAGACAAGCCACCAGAGGCATACACTGCTACAACTATCAATCATGAATACATGCAAGCTTTTGTAAGAAAATCAAGCCACTCATTGGGGCATATCAGCTCATATTGTACTAGACCTCATAGAGGACACGGTCATACACGGCCTCAGGAGGTCTCAGTTGTACCCGGTCTAAGCAGAACTCGGCATAACGGCCTAGAGTGGACTCGATTAAGTATTATTTTACATCACTCCATACCCGAACGGAACTTCACTCGACTCTCCCTCTAAGCATACTCCATCACTCTTATTCACTTGAAATACGTGTGAGTTGATTTTCTTATAACCCGGGATATGTACGCTGCCAAAAACCAAGGCTCGGTCGCACCTTTTCCGTTTATCTTCTTTTCATTTTTAAATAATAGTGAGGTCAAAAATCAGTCACCTTATTCATGTTCTTTGCCTGAAAACTTTTCATATTTCCAAACAAAGAGGGACATGCTATGAACAACTATTTTTTTACCATATCCAAATTCTATACTATTTTAGTGTAAATATATCTTTTAGGTCTAATTTTGATATTTTAAACTTTTATCTTACTCTTAATAGTTTGTATTTAAGAAAATTAAAAACTATAAAAAATATTCACATTCTTAGAGTATAAGTTTTGTTCCTATTTTTAAACAGAAGAAAATTTACAAAGACAAATTATTTATATATATATATATATATATATATATATATATATATATATATATATATATATGTTTTCTTCTAATTTTAAACGTAAGTTATAGTATTTTTCTTAGTATAAGATAGAGAGAGACGATGTTCTGCTAATAGCAACCTCTGGTGGTCTTCGTCTTCTTTCCGCAGCTTTTGAAAAACTCCATAAAATCACCCCAAAATCATCCTTTGATAGCCGAAAAACAGACATGAACCACCCCATGTTCGTTGTCCAAATTGCAGAATTTTCGAGTTTTCTTTGTTTATAATCGAGTGTAAAATGTATCTTTGCATGTCCACGTTTTATTCTGTTTCCTCTGGTTCACTTGAATAGTTCCCAGTATAATTTCTCTTTTGTGCTTATATGATCATTTGTTAAGATTCATTATTTTGTTATAAGATTTTGTTAGTTTCATTCTTAAGTTTGAAAACGAAGTTGGTTGAGAGTTGGCATGAATTTGATTAAGTTGGATTTGAGTTGCTTTATTAATTAATAGGCTGTTTGGTTAGTATTTACTTAGGAAAACAGAAATAATTGATTTGGGATTAAAATAGTATGGTCTGTTAGTTTGAGTCCATTTCATAAATGAATTGATAAGGCAAATAAGTCATAGGGCAGGCCCACTTTCGTGATAATAGCTGCTGGCCCATCGCTTCTTTAATAATAAAGCTAGCATACGCTTTCCATATTTAATCCACTCGATGCTTCTCCAGCAATCATTCCATAATTCTTGGACCTTCACGCTTGATCTCAAAATTAGGAAAATAATCACTTATGAACGTCGTAACTTAATTTAGGTGCGACTAATGATTAATAAATTATCGTGATTATGGGTACGGTTACTGTGGCATGATCATGATGCGTAAATCCCAACTCAAGTGCGCGTTCACGCGACATGACCACAACTTCAAATAATTAAAATAAACATGTTGCGAGTCACATACACCTTCTCCCGAGTTAACAGAATTTCTTACCCGGTCTTCTGTGTTCGCAGACCATAAATAAAGTCAATTTTCTCGATTTGGTATTTTAAAATAAATCTGTTACTTGGGACACCATAATAATTATTCCAAGTAGAGACTCTAATTAAATAAATAATCTCTTTTTTTTTAATTGGAAAAACTCCTTTCCCCGCAAAAAGGAGGTGTGACACCAGGTAGATCTGAAGAAGATTGAGACTATTAAGAGTTGGGCCAGATAGTTTTCAGCTACTGAGATTTGGAGTTTCCATGATTTGGCTGGGTATTACCGCCATTTTGTAAAGGGTTTCTCGTCAATTGTTGCACCTTTGACTAGATTGACCCAGAAGGGTGCTCCTTTTAGATGGTCTGAGGAGTGTGAGACGAGCTTTCAAAAGCTCAAGACTATATTGACTACAGTCCAAGTATTGGTATTGCCTACAAGTTCGGGGTCTTACACCACGCATTGTAATGCGTCGCGTATTAGGCTTGGCGCGTTATTGATGCAAGATGGTAGGGTATTTGCCTATGTGTCTCGGCAATTGAAGGTTATGAGATGAATTACTATGAACATGACGTACAGTTGGTGGCCATTGTTTATGAATTGAAGATTTGGAGGCATTATATGTACTGTGTTCCACGTGAGGTCTATACCAACCAATGGAGTCTCCAATTCAAGTAGAAGGACCTTAATTTGAGGAAGCGGAGATGGTTAGAGTTGCTAAAAGGCTATGATATCACTATAATATTATCATGGGAAAGCCAATGTGGTGGCTTATGCATTGAGTAGGAAGGCGGAGATTATGGACAGCTTGGCATATTTACCGGCAGCAGAGATGCCACTCGCCATGGATGTTCGGAAACCTACGCCCCCTATTAGAGCTGCGTGTGGTCGAGGCCGGGACATAGGACGAGGAGGGGCACGTACCACAGCTAGAGCACCTGCCCGAGCAATGACTAACGAGGCACCAGTAGCTCCGGTTGGGGGACAGACACCCGAGGTGCCTATTGTTACACCTGGACTTCAGTAGACCCTAGCATAATTTTTGAGCATGTTCGGCACTCTAGCTCAGGAGGGATTGATTTCCCTTGCACAATCTACATATCAGGATGGGGGAGGAGCTCAAACTCCCGCGGCCTGTACTCCCGAGCAGCGGGTCCACATTGATCAGGTTTTGGGTGTCATTCTAGCATAGCCCGTTATTCCGGTTCAACATAAGGTCAGGCCAGAGGCATCAAAGGAGGAGCAGAGGAGACTTGAGAGGTTCAAGAAGTATAATCTCCCTACTTTTAGTGGCATAATTGCCGAGAATATGTAGGATTTTCTAGAGAAGTGCTATTGAATTCTCGGCACCATCGGTATTATGGAGGTGAGTGGAATTGCTTTCAATACATTTCAGCTATCAGGAGCACCGTATCGGTGGTGGAAGGTGTATGAGGAGGGTAGACCAGCTAATGTATCGGTGTTATTTGATCCGCGATCCACTTATTCATATGTGTCATATTAATTTGCTCCATATTTGGATATATCCCGTGATTCTTTGAGTGCTCCTGTAAATGGTTCCACGCATGTGGGATATTTCATTATTGTGGATTATGTTTATCAGTCGTGTTTAGTCGATATTGGTGGGATTGAGACCAGAGTTGATCCATTGCTACTCAGTAAGGTGGACTTAGGCATGGATTTGTTGTTGCCCTATCACGCTATTCTAGATTGTCACACCAAGATTGTGACACTAACTATGCTAGGTTATCTGCAGTTTGAGTGGAGGGGTACCTTGGATTATATTCCTAGTAGGCTGGTATCCTTTCTTAAGGCACATCAAATGGTTGAAAAGGGGTGTAAAGCATATCTAGCCTTCGTGAGGGATGTCAATGCTGATACATCAATAGACTTACTGGGCATGCCACCCGATAGGGATATCGATTTTGGAATTGACCTGGTGATGGACACTCAACGCATTTCTTTTCTACCATATCGTATAGAACCAGTGGGGTTGAATGAGTTAAAGGAATAATTTCAGAAATTTCTTGATAAGGGTTTCATACGTCCGGGTGTTTTGCCCTAGGTTGCTCCAATATTATTTGTGAAAAAGAAGGATGGTACTATGCAAATGTGTATTGATTATAGATAGATGAACAAAGTTACAGTTAAGAACATGTAACCACTAGCGCGTATTGATGACTTGTTTGATCAACTTTAGGGTGCTAGAGTATTTTCCATGATTGATTTGAGGTCGGGGTATCATATGCTAATCATTCGGGATCCGGATATCCCCAATACTGTTTCAAGACTCGTTATGGTCACTACGAGTTTCTAGTGATGTCATTTGGGCTGACCAATGCCCCAAAGCATTTATGTACCCGATGAATAGGGTATTCCAGCCATATCCTGATTCTTCTGTCATCATATTTATTGACGACAACTTGGCATATTCCTGTAGCCGGAAAGATCATGAGCATCACCTGAGGATCGTGCTTCAAACCTTGAGGGAGAAGAAGTTATATGCAAAATTCTCCAAATGTGAGTTCTGGCTCGATTTAGTTGCATTTTTGGGGTCTTATACCATTTATTGTGATGCGTCGTGTATTGGGCTCGGCGTGGCATTGATGAAAGATGGTAGGGTGATTGCCTACGCGTCTCGATAGTTGAAGGCTATGAGAATAATTACCATGAGCATGACTTACAGTTGGCGGCCATTGTTTATGAATTGAAGATTTGGAGGCATTGTCTGTACTTTGTTCCATGTGAGGTCTATAACGAGCATCGATTAGCAGGTGAAGTGCGAGCATTAGAGGCCGGGTGATTTTTCATAGACTTAAGATTCTCGGGAGGAAGTGGGTGCACATTACCATGGATTTTGTTATTGGGCTCCCACGGAAGTTGAAGAAATTTGACGAAGTATGGGTTATTATTGATAAGCTGACCAAGTCGGCACATTTCTTTCCGATGATAATTACCTACTCTTCTGAGAAGCTGGCTCAGATCTATATTCGTGACATTGTTCGTCTTCATGGTGTGCTAGTGTCTATTATTTGCGATCGAGGCACCCAGTTCACATCGCATTTTGGGAGAGCCATGCAACGTTAGTTAGGCACAAGGGTTGAGTTGAGTATAACATTTCACCCTAGATGGACGGGAAGTCCGAGCGCACCATTCAAATCTTGGAGGATATGCTACGTGCCTATTTTATGGATTTCAGGGCTTCATGGGATCAGTTTCTACCGCTTTGCAGAATTTTCTCACAACAACAACTGCCAATCGATTATCTAGATGGCTCCTTATGAGGCCTTATATTGGAGATAATGTCATTCTCCAGTTGGTTGGTTTGAGCCGGGAGAGTCTAAGTTGTTGGGCATTGAGTTGGTTCGGGATGCCTTGGAAAAGTCAAGTTGATTCAGGATCGTCTTCGTATAACACAATCTAGATAGAAGAGTTATACTAATTGTAGGGCTCGTGATGTAGCATTTATGGTGAGAGATAGGGTTTTTATTCAGGTTTCACCCATGAAGGGTGTGATGAGGTTAAAAAAGAATGGAAAGTTAAGCCCTAGGTATATGGGTCCTTTTGAGATCCCTGAGAGAGTTGGAGAGGTCGCCTACAGACTTGCATTGCCACCCAGCTATTCGGCAGTTCACCCGGTGTTCCATCTTTCCATGCTCCAGAAGTATTATGGTGATCCATCACATGTTTTAGATTTCAGTTCAGTCCAATTGGACCAGGATTTGACTTATATAGAGGAGTTGGTGGCCTTCTTGGACAAGCATGTCCGAAAGTTGAGGTGAAAGAACATTGCTTTAGTGAAGGTTTAGTGGAAGGGTCATCTGGTCGATGAGGCGACTTGGGTGACGGAGCACGACATGCAGAGTCGTTATCCTCACCTTTTCGTCACTTCAGGTATGTCTCTATGCACGTTCGAGGACGCACATTTGTTTTAAAAGGGGGAGAATGTAACAACTTGACTATTTTTTTTGTTTATTTGAGCCATGTTTCCCCATCTGATGCTTTACACATGTGTATATGTGATTTTACAACTTGCGGGGTTGGTTAGTTTCGTTTCGGGAAGGTTCTGGTTGATTTGGACCCTTTGGTTCTTGCGACTTCCCACATAGGCTGTCAGTGCCGCATTTGTGGTAAATTCTTTGCAATAACGAGGGTTCGCAATTGCGAACCCAGTGTCGCAATTGTGACATCTACAACTAAACAAAAGGGCTGGAAGTAAAAATTTCATCTCATTTTCTCTCATTTAAGAACCCTGGACTCGGTAGGAGACAATTTGGAGAGGGGAGTTTAACCTACAATCAGTGGGTAAGTGATTCTAATCAATTTGAAACTATATTTCATGATTATATAGGAGATTAAATATCAAATGTTTGAGAATCAAACAGAAATTTTGGGGCTTTTTGTCTAAGTTTTGAAAAATAAAAATTTGGGTTTTGAGAGTTGATTTGGACTCGTATTTGAAAATAAAATACATATATAGACTCGTGAAGTTATGGTAGTCGGAATCTACCCTTGGACTTGGGTTTTGACCGAAGGGGCCTGGGGTTGACTTTTGTTGACTTTTGGGAAATTCTAGAAAGATCATAGATTTATCTATCATAATTGGTTTCTCTTGCATTGTTTGATGTTATTAAGTCATTTTTTTGTTAGATTTGAGTTGTGCAGAGGCAAATATTTTGGGAAAAGCTATTTTTGAGGGTTGATTTGGCCTAATTAAGGTAAATATCTTGTCTAACTTTATGTGGGGGAAACTACCCCTTAGGATTTGGGTTAATTGTGCTAATTGAATTATGTGAAAGACATGTACACAAGGTGACAAGTGTATACACGGGCTTATATGTGTTATTTGACCGGTTTTGAGTCTTAGGGTACTTATAAGCACTTAATTGAAGTTATTATTCATTGTTCTATCTTTTGTTGTTAATTTCACTCTTACATGCTTTAATTAAAGTTATTATTACATGTTCTAGTTTTCCATTGTCAATTTACTCTTATATGCACTTATTGTAGTTAATGTTACATGATATTGTTTCCAATGTTGAAGTTGTTCTCATGCATTTTGATGTAGTTTCTATTCCTTGCTATCTCTTTTATAGTGAATGTTATGTATGCACTTGTAGTGACAATTGCTATTTCTTGGAAACATCTCCATTTTTGAATTATTGAAGTTAATGTTGTGAAAACTATTAGCACATTCAGGTTGAAGATGTTGATTATCAAGATTTCTTTCCTCATTGAGTATTTCTCATTCATTTTGTTATTATTGAGACTCTTGTTCAAATTGTAGTTGACATGTGGATTTTATGTTGTGGTAACCTTGGTATTATTCATTTCTGGCAAGTGTTGTGGTATATGGGCACGTGTGGTGCGAGTTGATTATTATGTTATGATATTGATACGCATGGGGTGGTATAAGGATAGGGGCTGATACGCATGCAGTGAGATAATGTGGGATATATACGCGTATTTCTTATAAGGGAATTACTTGAAGCCTGGCGGTGAGATAAGAGGGCTAATATGCGTGTAGCTATTTCGAGAAAATCTTTTTAAAAATAAATGCATGGCTCATGCGGTGATATAAGGAAGATTTTGATTGTGACTTGTGAAATGAGAAAATGAGGTATGGTACCTCAGTTGTGATTCTTGTTGTACATTCTATGTTAAAAAGGCTTGTTGGTTGAACAGATTTTAGTTACTTCTTCATTCCTTACTTGTTTTTGTCCGTATTTGATTACTTGTTGTTCTTATCATGTGTTCACTCCTTGTTATATTTATTGCTTTAAATTCCGTTGTTAGCCTATATTATTGTACTACTTTGTCGTCATTCATTTCCTCGCCTTCCGTCATTAGACTATATTATACTCTGTTCAGTTTTCTTGTCTTGGTAGGTGTCTTGACCTGGCCTCATCACTAATCTATCGAGGTTAGGCTTGATACTTACTGAGTACCATTGTGGTGTATTCATGCTATGCTTCTGCACTTTTTGTGCATATCTTAGTACATTTGCTTGTGTCGGATGCCAGTGATCGTTCAGTTATTTTTGGAGACTTCAAGGTATACCTACTCGACGCTCGCAGGCCTCAGAGTCGCCATCAATTATTTCCTTTACTACTGTTTATCCTATTATCAGAGAGTGTTGTATTTTAATACATTTTTGTAGAGCGTATGACTAGTTCCACTGGTTTTGGGGATTTTTTTACTAAAATTCCGTTATGGAGTTATTATGAGCTTTATTAGTTTATTTTATTATCTTAGTTTGTTATTTCTGTTCGGCTATCAATGAATGTTAGCCTACCTAGTCTTAGAGACTAGGTGCCATAACGACTACCTCTGGTGGGATTTTGGGGTAGTGACAATATGTGATTTGATATCTGTTAGTCATATACATGTATTATTGTATATAGTTTTTTGTGTGATGGACTGCACGGAAGCACGTGAGTGGTCCGTGCTGGATGAGTTGTTAAGGCACCGGAGTTGTCTGCGTGGTTGTTATAATTATGGCACTTGAGTTGTCCGTGCAATTATGGTACGCGAGTTATCCGTGCAGCGTGGAGATAAGGATCCATCCCCCTAGGTTTACCATCGCATGTTTCTTTCTTGATAGTGTACACGCTGGTTGTGAGAAACCGGCAGGTTTCTGGTTGATGTGGTTTATGAAAAATTGATCCTTGGTTGAACTTTGCATCTCTTCTCTATTATCAAACTCATTGGATGTATACATAATTTTACTGCATATCTTCTCTATATGCTAGCTCTGTAATATACATGCCTTTATGCTGATCTTCTTTATATATGCTTTCTTACTTGATGGGATGACTCACTGTACATATCTTCTCTATATGTGGATCCGTGTGATGTGACTTGTTTAATAATGCAAATCTTCTCTATATGCAACTGTAGAAGGATTATTTGATGTTTCATGCATATCTTATTTATATGCAATTGTTGAAGTATTAGTTGATATTTCATGCATATCGTTTCTATATACAATTGTAAAAGGATTATTTGATATTTTATGCATATCTTCTCTATATGCAAGCTTTGATGATTTAATGATGTTAGACGCATATTTCTCTACATACTGAACTATTAAACTTAAAGAGTAGTTGTGCATATCTTCTTTATATGCAATTTTTGACATGTTATCAAATATCAAATGCATATCTTTTTTATATGTTGAACTATCAATAGACTTGCACACATCTTCTCTATGTGCACTATTTGGTTGTACCTGTATTTCATGCTTAAATTAGATATTGTTTTCGAGTATATGTATATGCTATTGAGTTGCACAGGTTATGTAAAGTGAGTATCCTTGACCTGAGACCTCGTCACTATTTCAACAAGGTTAGTCGGATACTTATTGTTTTACGATCCAAAATCCCATCGGATCAGTGATGGTGCATAGACTGCTTGTTAGGCAAGCTAATTACCAGCGTGCATAAATAAACTCGAATAACCAAACGAAATAGCCACAAATGCGGAATAATATAAATAAATTAAGTAAATAGCGGTACAATTGAAAACCATCCCAAAAACTTGCGCTCATCTAATGCTCACTTTCCACAGACAACCACAATAACATAAGAATACTAACTTATAATAAAAACAACTCAAATAATTATAGGCTCATCTTAACACGATAGGAAGAGAAATAAACATGCTATTCAGATATAGCTGTCAAGACATCAATTTCCACAAAATTCACTTAGACTAGTATTTAACAAGATTACACATTAATTTCATGCTCTAAACATCAAGAGAAGACATTGAATACCAACTATTATGAGGAAAATTACAACTCTATGCCTGCATGTTAGTTTTACATGTCAAATCAACAAACATCACAGTGTAAACATCAAGTACACAAAATCCCAGCACATTCCTAGTGCCTGGCACAAAGTAAACCTCAATCATAGTCTCAGCAGTCATATGGTTTTTGGCAGGATCCCCATGGATCCTCGCACACACACATATACATGCTCTCAGCACTGTACATGCGCCTAATATAAGACCCCCACCTACCACGTAACATGTGCATGCACTCATATGGCCCAAAGTATCATGGGTTATTACTTGACCTCGGAAGGGCGGATCCTAGCCCAAGAGCTGATCGGATCAAATTGAACGATCATTAACTCATCCTAATTGGCCAAGCCCACGCATCACCTCACTATAAATACCACTCAGCCTAATATAAGGCTTGACATACACATCACCTCACTATAAATATCAATATGACTCTATGGCCCAAGATCAGTTACAAGTCTCAGTATACTTACATATCACAATACCAACATCAACTTATACATATCACAGTACCAACATCAACGTATATAGCTATAGTTTCCATTGCATGACTATACATGAGACTAGTTCAATTTTATAATTACTTGATTTAGGGGGATATAGACCTTAACACCAGACAGGTACTCGTTCAGATAATTGTTCAGTTTCAACACAATTTCAGCTTAAACTTCGGTCCAGTTCCAGATCAGTTGCTAGTTCAGACTCTTGTTTAGCTTTCAGCTTATATTCAAATTTCCATCTTAGAGTAATACTTTAGTATGCTTTACAAATTATTTCCACCCTACATACTTTGTACATATCGTAGTAACGTCCCTTCTGGGGCACCATGTTTCATGCCGCGCAGGTACAAATAGATCAGCATTTGAGGCACATCAGTAGGCTATCGACTAGCTATTGGAGTCACTCCGCTTACTCCCAGAGTTACTTATCTATTGGTATGTGTATAGTAACCTAGTTTGGTTATGACGAGGCCCTATTTCGTCCAGTACTTTTTCAGTTCAGCACTCCTAGAGGCCTATAGATATGCACCTATGTAGTTAGTATGTTTTTATACATCAGCTTATATCAGCCTTGTCAGCTTTCAAGATTGTACAGTTCTTATCAGCTATGCTTCTGCTTCTTTAGTTTATCCGTTTATATTCATGATTAGTAGATTATCAGCAAGTTTAGGGATGATCAGTGCTTATTGTTGATTATCCATCGCGGTTCTAGGCTGGGTCATGACAAATCTGGTATCAGATTAGTTCAGTCCTATGGTGTCTACAAGACGTGTCTAGTAGAGTCTTGGTTATGGGTATGTGTCGTGTCACACTTATAAACAAAAGTCTACAGGGAATTATAGGATGGTGTCCTTCTTTCTTCTCTAGATTGTGCGATAGAGCTGTAAGAATTCAGCCTTCTGACAAAGCATTTTATATGTAGTGATACCGCTAAAAGGACTCACAACTGCCCAAGTGGGGCAAAGTCATTGTTGTCCAAGGTAGTAGCAGAGTACCCATTGAGTTAGATAAGCAAAAGGAGTCTAGACACGAGGTTCCATCCGGAGATTCACATACTTCATCTATTCTGGGAGAGGTTAGGGGTGCTACAGCTACCGCACCTCTGGCTCCTAAACACGATGACATGAGGGAGGCCATCAGATTGTCGACTAGCATTCCAGCTATTCAGGTTAGACGGTAGCATACAGCTCCTCAAGGTGACGATACGGGTTCTAGGATTCATGATTTCCTCATATTAGAGCCTCCAGCTTTCACGAGAGCTAGTACAACAGAGGATCCCCGGGATATTTTAGATAGAGTAGCTAGATCCCTCAGAGTTATGCATGCCACCGATGGAGAGTCAGTTGAATTGGTAGCATATAGATTATATGATCTAGGTGCAGGTCGGTATACCATTTGGGAGATGTCTAGGGGAGAAAATACTGCTCCATCTACATAGCGGGGTTTCTTAGAGGCATTCCTCCGCCAGAGACACATAGGGCATGATTGGATCAGTTCCTAACATTGAGACAAGGGGGAATGAGTGTTGCAAAATACAACCTCTACTTTAATTCTTTGGCAAGGTTTGCTCCTGTAGTTATATCAGACATGGAGGATAGGGTACATAGGTATGTAGAGGGACTTGGTCTTCACTTAGTAAATGAGTGTCTAATTGTATCTATAAAGTCGGGTATGAACATTGCACATATTCAGGAATTCGTCGTAGCACTTAAGGAAAGAAACAGAAACAGAGGGATGACAAAGATAGAAGCTAAAGCAAGAGCGACAGAAGATACGATGCGATATTTAAAGGTAAGTAAGGTAAAGGTGAAGAAGGAACAAAATACTCAAGTACAGATAGTTGTGAATAGTTTAAACATTAGATAGAGGGCTAGAAATGACGTGATTCAGTATCCAAAAATTATAGTGGTGTTGTTAGTAGCATATGTTCTACCATATAGTTTCCAGGAACCGAGAGGTCTAAGTACGAGAGTAAATAAGAGTTAGAGGCGATGTGATGTCTCGCTTGAGGTTATAGAATAACATAAGGAAATATATAGTGGTAGCAAGATTAAATGAAGGTTATGAGTAGTATGAACATATACGTGTAGGTTGCAAGCTAATGTATAGTAGAGTGACAAGGTTTTAGGTAGATAAGAGTACGGATAAGAAAAAGATGAGTGAGAACGTGATGAGAATAGGTAAGGCCTCGGGATTAAGCTCATCAAAACAAGAGCTGATGGTTTTTGTAAGTTATAGAAAGCTCAGTATAGCCTGAATGAACTCGAAGGTGTTTAAGGCTTAGAGTATTTTGAAGAGATGGAATGTTTCCCTGGTAGTAGAATAATAGTGTAATTGTGATAAATGATAAGAGGATGACTTTAGGCCTTCCATTTAGTAATGATTCAAAGAGAAGGGATTTCATGAATTGCACGAGATTAGAATAACCCCCATAAGATGAATCATATTGAGATGCTATAAAATACGGTTATTGAAGTATAGTATCATCCCTAGGTGGATTCGGCAAATAACTCCAGGTGTTCCCCGAGGAGATGTGAGCCCTAGTGACAATGTATTACGTAAGAGGTTTCAAGTAATCAGTTGTAGATTATAGATGATAATTAAGGTGAATAAACAATAGATAGATAAAAGTTCAAATGTGTGAGATGAGATTAGGTTTTCATTCTTAAGGTGAATAGATTGAGGAACCATTAAAGGACTTAGATTTATACATAAAGGATACGCATGGAGAGAGTAACCAGGGGTTGGGTAGCATACTTTTGTAATAATGAATGGAAGTAAGTGTTATGGTATAATATGACATACCTAGATGCAGTAATGCCATAAGGATAGATAATCGAGGCTATGAAATAAAATATAGCAGTAGTCATAATTAGTCAAAGTACCACGCGAAGAACTCCAGTACGCCTATAGATGCCTATAGGGACAAATTATCATAGTTCTGTATATGTTCATAAAGTGAGGCTTGGAGAGATTGGATAAAAGCTGGAGGAAAAGGGGAAAGAGGAGTTGCATAGGTGTGCATACAAGAATAGAGTCGTACATGATGCATGACAGAAGGTAGCAATAGTTACAATATTGGAAGAATTCCTAACGCAGGTCGTGGTGTGAGAAAGAGGCCTAAAGGGGGGAATGCCCTGGCCTTTGGATTTATTCGCAGAACAGTTTCCTAGATGGAAAGGAAAGTATAAAAGTATTCATAAGAGTTGTAAGTTATGAGACTGATGAGTGTATCAGTCAACATTCGAGGACAAATGTTCCAAAGGGAGGAATGATGTTACACCCCATATTTTCGTACGTAAAAGTATGTCATAAGTCAGTTGACGTATGCTCGGAAATTAGATCATCTTTGAAAGTAAATAAAGTAAGTTAATCATGTTACCTTGGAGGTTAGAAATATTTATGATCATGAACTATAAGTACCAAGAGGGTTGGAAGGTTTAGAAGCTAAACCAATCGAAGAAAATATGTTTCTTCGAAACGAAAAATTGGGAATGTTATAACTCGTACTTTTGGTATGATAATATGGTGATTAAAATGTTATAGAGGTGATATTATTAGGTATTTTAGTCGTATTATAGTCGTGTGTTAAGTTTTGAAGTCAAATGAGTTAGGAAACAAAAGTCGACAAAAGTTGTCGCAAGTTACGTTCATAATTTTACTTAATTTTTAGGTCTAATGTTACTACGCTTTCACTTTATTTAATAATAATTATGGAGTGATCCACTAACCATATTGATGATCTACGATTCTAGTTTCCAACGCATTAAACCGTTCGTCGATACTGTGTTGGAGTGGATTATCTTGATATATAAAGTTGTAGCCTTCGTCTCTAGAGCTCATTTCGACTAAAATCAGATCTAAAAAGTCTCTCTAGACATCCAAAATACATCCTTAGGGTTTTGAAGCAATTCCACCATCCACAGTGCAAAATCAAATTATGAACACATCAACGTGATCCTTACGAAATAGTTAAGACTTTGCCGTCCTCCTTTCTCTTTGTAACTCATGTTTTGGAAAGAGATTCCTCGATAAGGAAGCTTTTAACATCTGTATTTTAATTATTCAAGCATAAGTAAGGGTGTGGATCGAAGGGAACAAGATTTTGTAGCAAGAACACAAGAGGTATGTGGGATTTTCATTTTATTTGCGGCTTGATTTGGTTTAGCTATGTTCTAGCCTTACTTCTTGATATTTTAAGGTTTGTTCAAGGGAAATATCAGCATGTATTATATCCTTATATATTATTCAATTCCATATGAGAATTATGGAAGAAAATAGTTTAGGTGGAACTTCAAAACACAACAAAAACAAAAGGGAAAATCGCCAATTTGGCCTATGCCATCCGGACTTTCATTTGTTCCGTTCCTTTGATGTTTTTATGTATACCTAACCCCCTTACGATCCTAATAGATTAATTTAAGATTAAATAATCTTAATTATCATGTTTTTATACTTATATTATTCCTAAATCATATTTAGACTTTCATGTCACAAGTTAGCCATTATGAGTCGACATTACATTCACAATTCCGCTTTGTCGAGTGTCAGATTACGTTTATGGTTTCCTTCATGATCTCTTGAGTCCATATGATGTTGCCACATTTGTTATGCCTCATACATGCTTAAATTGATTAAGCTAGGGGAGATAGCCCATAACGCCAGGGAGGCCTATTGATTGTTATGGGGGATATAGCCTAAAATAGCAGCGTGGCCTATTGACTATATGCTAAGGGAAGATATCCCATAACGCTAGCGAGGCATTTTGATTATATGTTGTGTGTGTGGGGGGGGGGGATAGCCCATAACACCAGTAGGGCCTGTTGATTATATATTTACCTGCTTGGGGATATAGGCCATAACACCAATTAGGCATGTTATATTCGCGTATATTGCTACAATATGTATTACATGATTATACATGGGGATAATTCACTTTTACAATTACCTGATTGGGGGAATATAACCCATAACAACAGACATGTACTAGTTCAGATAGTTGTTCAGTTTCAGCTTAAACATTGATCCAGTTCCAGATTAGTTGCTAGTTCAGAATTTTGTTTATCTTTCTGCTTATATTCGAAGATCCCTCTCAGATTCGAATCCTATATATATGCATTGTATCAATCACAACAAGTTGTATT